>NC_056732.1:1641800255-1641985255 GCF_019279795.1 Protopterus annectens
AACTTGAAATTAAAGTTTTAAATTAAATCCAAATATCTGTAATCATTGTAAAAGTAAATGAGAAAATAGTATGCACACTGAGAGGTTTGAACAGTGTTTATGGTAACTAGTGAGAAACAGCTAAATAGTGGGACATTGGAATGGCTGTGGGGGGAGTGCTGAGTGTGTGTGTGTGTGTGTGTGTGTGTGTCCTTTTAACTTCATTGGTTTAAATTCCACTCTTAACGTGCATTTCTGTGAATAAACCTGAATATTTATGCTGTTTTTCGGGGGGGGGGGGTGGCAGTAACTTTGTACTTTTCATATTATTTTAAAGGCTGGTTACTGTGGATTTGTGTGAAATTGAACTTTTTTGGGTGGTGTGGCTAGCTGTGCTATGGGAATTTATCATCTTCATTTGCTCAGCTTAAAGTATGGTATTAAGGGCTTGCTAATGGACATTTGTGATAAATAATTTGGAATATTTATGTTTTTTTTCCTTGGGAGGGGGATGGCTAGCTGTGTTGTTTATTTTTTTTTAAACACCTTTATTGAACTATCATTTGTGACATGTTGATGAAATAACTGATGCTCATTTTAAAGACAGGCATTAACTGCTAGCATACATTTGTATGAAATACATTTGAATATTGTATGAAACACATTTGAAACTGTCCCCAAGTTCAGCGAATGTTTTTGTACTTGCTTAATATGTTTGGTCTGCAAGTTACTCATATCTTTTGCTTAGTTTATAGTCTGCCTTTCAAATAGTGTGCATTTGCATGAAATATGAGACAATCATTACCCTCTTTCTCTGGCTGCTGTATTTTTCAAACCAAGCTGAAACGGTTCCAGATTTTGCAGACTGTCCCTATGTTTCCTTCATCTTGATCTGTTACTAATAGAATGTACAGTCAACTATCCATATAAGTTACAAAATCTGGAACTACTGGGTCAGCTTTTAGGGGTGTGTTATCAATGTCGTACTCAACTTTCCAAAGGAGATGATAATGTATTTGTGATGTTTAGGTTTAGTCCATGATTCTGGCACTAGTTATTTTTTATTTATTTAATATTTGTTTACCAGTAAAATCCAACTTAGAATGAAGCCAATTTTCAGCGGAGGCCCAGGAAGAAACACTCCAGATGCATGTCTTTAGATCGTGGGAGGAAACTGCAGCACCCGGAGGAAACCCACACAAATACAGGGAGGACATATAGACTCCACACAGAAGGCTCCCCAGCCAAGAATCAATCTAGAGAACCTCTTGCTGTGAGATGACAATGCTACCACTGCACCACTGCACTGTTTTTGTTTTGGACAAGACTTTGTAGCATGGCTGAGCCTTTTAGGATTTGATCAGTGCTCCTAGCTTGCTCCTTGCTGGCCAATATTTTGTTTCATTTCATGATTATTACTCAAAGCAATTGTCAATGAGGAGGAAGTGTTAAAAAAAAAATCTGCTCCGGGTGTTAAATATGCTAGGTATGGCACTACTTAACATCACTGATACATACAATGCTGTGTTCTCTGATTTATTAACATCACTGATGCATACAATTGTATGTACTCTGATTTACTGTAACATCACTGATACATACAATGCTGTGTTCTCTGATTTATCATAACATCACTGATGCATACAATGGTATGTTCTCTGATTTACTGTAACATCACTGATACATACAATGGTATGATCTCTGATTTACTGTAACATCACTGATACATACAATGCTGTGTTCTCTGATTTATCATAACATCACTGATGCATACAATGGTATGTTCTGTGATTTACTGTAACATCACTGATACATACAATGGTATGATCTCTGATTTACTGTAATGTCACTGATGCATACAGTGGTATTTTCTCTGATTTACCATCACATCACTGATGCATACAATGGTATGGTCTCTCATCTAGAGCCAGACATAATGGGGAGACGTTCTTGCTACTATCAAGGCTGTAGGTATTATGGAATTCAAACTGAATTGCCAAAAATTTTATAAAATGATACTGTTACAATGCTGCTTGGAATTTGCCAGTAAATGTGGATAATTGAAAGTGGCCATTAAATTGAAAACGTGAATTTATATTTCAGTCCCAAAAAGGGCAATGCTAAAGATGTTCAAATTATCAAATGGCTGCATTTGTTTCACATGTTAGCAAGGTAAAACATGAGATCCTGCATGCAAGGCTTCAGCAATATATGGACTAAGAATTTCCAGATATACAAATTGGTTTTAGAAGGAGCAAAAGTATCAGAGATCAAATTAGTGACATCTGCAGGATAGTGGAGAAAGCAAAGGAGTTCTGTAAAACTAGTTGCTTCTGCTTTATTGAGTACTGTAAAGCCGTTCATTGCATGGCCCATAACAAATTGTGACAAGTTTTTAGAAAAATGGGGATAGTGGGTCACTTATCTGACATTGGAAGAATCTGTTTGCTGAACAAAAGGCAACAGTTAGAAATGCATAGGAAACTGACTGGTTCAAGATTCGAAAAGGAGTAGGACAAGCTTGCATATTGTCAATCTATTTATTCAGTCTGTATGCTGGATATGTCATGGCAAATGCCGGGATATACAAATCAGACCAGAATCCAGACTGCTGGGAGAGATATTAACAACCTGAGACATGCAGATGATGAAATTCAAATGGCTGAATGTGAGGATGAACTGAAGAGCATGTTGATAAAGGGGAAAGTAGAAAAAGCAAAAGCTGGTTTGTTACTCAACATCAAAACACTAAAATTATGTCATCGAGTCCTATCAGTTCACAGTGACAGATTTATTTTCATGGTCTCAAATATCTCTGCAGAAGGTGACTGCAACCATAACATTAAAAGACACTTGCTTTTTGGAAGGAACGTTATGACAAATTTGGATAAGACTTTAAAGAGCATAGACATTACAATGTCATCAAATGCCTGTAAATTCAAAGCTGTTGTTTTCCCAGTAGTAACATATGGCTATGAGAGTTGTATTATAACTAAGGCTGTGCACTGGAAAATAGATGCTTTCAAACGTTAGTGTTGGAGGAAACTTTTCAGAATTTCAAGGCTTGAAGGAAGATAGAATTATTCAATACTTAAAGGAAATAAATGTAGACGGTTCACTAGAAAGCCTGATAGTAAAGCTGAAACTCAAAAACTTTGGCTCATAGTAAAAGCACCAAATTCACTAGAGATTATGTGATAGACTGCTTAGACAGATCGACAAAAGAAGAAGGATTGGCAGAGGTTAAGATGAATGGACAGCATTACTTACACAATGAATATAAAAAATATGAATTAGCAAGAAATTAAATAAGCAGTCCTTGACAGACAGGCTTAGCATGTTGGAAGTGCTTGAGGTCATGAAGATTCACATTCAAGTAAACAAGTGTAAACAAATACTGTACTTATAACCAATGCTCATTTTCAAGCCAATTCTGTGGTTGCACTTTACACTGGATCATGAAAACATCTTTCAGGAAAATTATGCAAACTGCAAGTTCAGGCTGTTACCAGGCACAAATACGTTCTTCTGTCCAAGGAGGAAATAAAACCAAGCAATGATAAAATGAAAGCACTCCAGACTATCTTTATCAAATGATTCTGGATCTTATCAGTGAACAGCAGGTCATAGTCAGCAGCCAACAGTCAACTTCAAGCACCGATCTCAGTGAGTCCCCAGCCCAAACTGCCTTGACAAGTGGCCCTCCCATTTTTATAACACAACATTATTTCCTCAGTGCAAACATTACTCTCATCCAAACCTTTCCATTACAGTAAAGCATTATTCTGTCAGATCGATTACACATTTACAATCCCAGAGGTAACATAAACACCTGCTCAAGGGACCTCTATCTTTTCTGCCAAATAAACAGAATATGTTGGACAGATAGGTATGTATCAAAGAGAGCACTTCTTCTATGAAACTGTCTTCTACTACACATAAAGTACTTCTCTTACTTATTTATATGTAATTTGGATGAATGCATGTTTAATCACAAATTTCACTACCCCTCCCCCAGTTTAGCACTGTTGCCCCTCATGGATAGGGGAAATATGCATATGTCCCAACATATCCCTGTTTAGCCTGTCTCTGGGTTATTTGTTTGGAAAATATAATGGCTGAAAACTATTATGGAATTTAGGGCTGAGTTTCTTAATATCCTTACAAATCAATAGCATAATAAGTGCCCATGAACACTAATCCACATTCAAGTACTACCTATTTCCTCCCATTTATAATTCTTTGCCATGGAATTAAGAATTAATATTAATTTCTGGTAGTATCCTCATATTTTCTGCTTTCTTTCATTGCCTAACTCATCTAATTAAAAAAAACTTGCATAGGTCCATCTTTCCTTGAGCACTAGTATGTTGTACAGCAACTAAAGGTAAAATGGGTATGCAGTATTACAATGGATCCTACCACCATTCAAAATGTTTTATGCAAACGTATTTATAAATACTCTGCGTTACTGCGATTAATACTTGAGTCTCACATTTTTATTTATAATAATTCTGTGCATATAAACAGACAGCACACAAAAAATGCACTGACCTATATGCAGCATTCACATGCCCTTTGCCTATACATACTGTTAACCTGCAGAAAAATATAATATTGTCAATCTATGGGCTTCTGCATGGATGTCTGCCAAAATGTTTTGGACAAAAAAGATATGGCTGGATCATTGCAGTTATCAGCAGCTCTCTGAAAGAAAGGAAAATAGAGAAATTAGACAATATTTGTTCCATAAATCAGGCAACAGAGCAAGTGCTTCTAATGATGGTAAAAGAACTTAATATGACAGAATAAGGTTTCTTACAATACATCATGGTAGATTAATATATGTGGTAATGGTAACAACAATGCATCACATACAACTGCTGCAGTGTAGTGCATACAAATTACCCCAAACTGCACATGTGGTAAGTGATTCTGAATATTGCAATAGCCATGCAAACACAGTAAAGAGCAGAACTTGACATGCAAGCTGAAGGAGCTTTGAAATAGGATTCAACATTATGTTTAAAGGGCAGGATTACCTGCGTATATTAATTATAAATGCCATGATGCAATGTCTGTAAAAATAATTTTGTGGTAGCAGGTGCAAAGCTTAATCATCATACATTGTGTTTGAAAGCCATCTGTTTAATGTTTAATGTAGCACACCTGCAAAATTATGCAGCAATAAAATATGTGACAAAATCCAAGAAAAAACTAATGTTTGCCTTTCAGAATATCCATGGGCCTTTGCTTCCTGTTCTTCATTTTGCATTACAGAAGCCACTGAATGTGGTCCTGGCACTGTTGTAGGCAAAGGCAAACTGGGATGAACATCAGACCCCACCCTCACCACAGCCGTCACCTCCACCCTACGGCCAGGGAACCTGCATAGTGGAGCCACAGGGAAGGATGGTCAAGCTGTATTCCCACCATCAGTGCCTTTGGGTGCCTCTACGATGGAATGAGAACATTTGCAGACTGCCAGGCTAGTTTGGACCCCACATAGAAAACACCTTATTTTGAGACTTCATTGGATGATGCAGTGGTGCAGCAGTAGCATTGTCGCCTGACAGCAAGAGGTTCTCCGGTTCGATTCTCGGCTGGAGTGCCTTCTGTGTGGAGTCATTCCTGCATTCATGTGGGTTTTCTCCAGGTGCTCCAGCTTCCTTCCATGTTTCAAAGACATGCATCTGGAGTGTTTCTTCCCAGACCTCCCCTGAAAACTGGCTTTATTCCAAGTTGGACTTTCCTGGTAAATAAATGTTAAATAAAATAAATGAACAAAACTTAACACCATGTGCTCATCTGCTGTTAATTCCATGCCTGCTAAAGGGCTAGGCTGACCACTTTCCTGCAGAAGCCAGAAGATCTGGACTTCCCATTCTGTCCCATCCATCATGTTGTTGACATATCTGAGATATTTATATCCATTTATGGCAATTATGCCGCCTGTGGTCTTGCAGCTCTTTATTATCACATCTTCCCATAAGCAAGGATCCTACATTTCCCAAAGGATTCGGAACTTTTATCTCATGCTTGTTGAAGTTCACCTTCCTCTTCCATATGGGCATTGGATACAAATAGTGATATAAACATGCACTTTTACTCACAATGTCAAACGTCACCAACAACACTACGTATATGCAAAATATACATATCAAAACATCTGTTTGTATATAAAGACAGCTGCTAAATCTCTATTACTCATGTTTGTTTATTAAATGGCCCACGTTTTAGAATGCCTCTATCTCTGAAGTCCATGTGAAACTGAGTAATATGATATCTTTAAAGTGCGCTAGATTTAGGTGTGATGTAAATAAACTCCACACTGCACTGATGGACAAAGCGCTAAATGACTTGATTTTCATGAATATATTCACATTTACACAACACATCATCTGCAGCTGCTTGTCAGATGTGCATTACAAGGAATACTGTGTTGATGATGATCTGCATCATCATTGCAGTCATAGGCACCACACACCTAAGTGCTCTTTTGTAATTTGCTTTAACATATTTGCTTAATGTAATGGTAGAACATACTCCACCTGCTGCTGTTTGTAGTGATATATGAAAGCTCACATCCTGTAAGCTCTATAATATTCTGAGATCACATCATCCCAGAGAAAGAGTGGCACATGACATTTGTTTGTTGTGAGATCATTCTTTCTCCAAGATGGTGTGACCTCAGAGTGAGAATAGTGAACTAAGGTTTTCATGGGGGAGAGATAAAACCACACTCTGCATAGCCCCCATGACAAAAATGTGTTTTCTAATATTGTGCAGATACTCTTTACAGAAAACTACATTATCCTTGAGCAAATAGTGGTGATGTTGTGTGGGCTTGAGTAAGTAATTAGTTCTGTGCAAATTCGGAAAATCACCCAGGAGATGACCATGAGGGATAAATTTGTTTTTTCAGTACTCGAAGTTTGTGAAGCTGACAATAGGGCTGGGGATTTTAAGAATATGTTAGAACAAAAAGAAACATTGTGGCAGATCAGGTTAAATTCTGATAAACATCCTGGGTTAAATGAAGCAATAAATGTGAAATGTTTTTTAAAATATAGAAAGCTTAGTATAAATAAGGAATATAACATATTACAATTATTTAATTCAGTATGAATTGTGAGGAGTTTTTAAACATATTTTTAATTGAATTGATTAATTAATTGTTTAATTGTTTTTAATTATGTGCTGATTGAGTATGTATTTAAATGGGTCAAAATCAGTTTGTAAAGTATTCTGATGAAGTCGTGTGATGAAAGCATTTATTAAAGTGGATTCTACGCTATTTTTTTGACTGGGACATTATTATTGGTGCTGTTACAAGTATACTGCATTTCGTTTTGCTACTTTATCCGTTTTGCTACCTTTAGTGAACTAACTTGTCCAGTATAGTTCATTTTTCTTTTTATTTGGTTTATCTTGGTGGCATGGCGGAAGCAGTTGAAGAATCTTTACTTAATATGTCCATACACCCGACGCCATCGGCTATGGGTGAAAACATTAATTCCATACTGCTAACTACATTAATTGATATCCAGGCTTCGCTGAAAATTCTCATTTCTAAATCGGAAGAACAGAGCGGTGCGGAAAGGACGTCGAGCCCTATGACATCATTTCAGGAGGACAACACGGTGGTGGATCTGGGTAGTCCTGCCAGAGAGGAGAACGTACGTGAAACAAGAGAGGGGAACGGACGTGGAGCAAGAAAGAAAGGTCTGCAATTTCCAGTCCGTGGTGTAAAGGAAACGTGCTGTGAGCAGTTATTACAGGGAAGCGACAATCCGTTTCAGAATGTAAGCCATACTGCTACCAGTAATGACTTCGGATCCATTTCAACTCAACGGGAACAGCTATTGAGACTGTTAAGAAGGTACAAATCCTTACAATTAGAGAACTGTTACTTCCTTAAATGTATGGAGCTTGGTATAGTACCTAAAGGCTTACGGTTCTTCAAGTGCCCCAATGGGGTTTATTTGGGGAACCCGATGTTTAAAACTTTAGTGACATTTTTCAAAGCGGATTACAGTTTCTGAAGTTGCTAAGTGAGAACAATAAGCAAAGATGGACTTATTACGTACAGAAATTAATATGATTGAAAGTAATATAAAGAGTAAATTAACTGATGAAAATTTTGATATGTTATTTAATACTTTATCTCGTGAAATAAATATTCATGCTACAGAAGTATTTAATAGAAAATACTCTAAACTGTCACGGGATATAGAAGTTTATAAAAATGACGCTGCTTATAATAATTTTGCACCTAATGTAAGGGGAAATAATTATATTGAGAGGAATAATAATAATAGAGTGGTTAGAAATGAAAAGGTTGGACAACGCTCATTTAGTGAAGCGGTGGGGAGAGGGACTAGTACATCTGATAGTAATGTGAATATGTTAGACATAGAAAACAATGATAGACATGTCAGTACTTCTAACAATGTCACAAGGGTTAGTGTTCCAAATGATAATTATGCTAGTAACAACAACAGCAGTGAGGGAGGTAAACCACAAAGAACAAGTCTGAATAGGCCTTTACAGAGTACAGAACAGCAAGATGTGATAGTAAAACAGAAAACAGTGAATGAGGCCTTAATGGCCAAAAGGAGTCAAAGCAATAAATCAACGGTTCTCACTAGAAGCCGTACTTTTTCAAATTGGGGACGAAGCATAATTAATGAAATTGATTGTTTTAATATAATTAACTTAACAGAACATGCATTTTCTACTGAAGAATTAAATGTATTAAAATATGGTTTTAATTTTGTCCCCCATTATAAAGCCAGTTTGAGTAAAACAGTGATAGATGTTAAAAAATTTGTTAGAAATTTAAATCTAACATATTTGATGCATGATATATCTCAACCCAATAAAGCATTAATTAAACCTTCTAGTTTTGTACCAAGATTACAATATACTATGGAAGTATTTGAACAAACATGCATCGAAGACATTAGGAAAATGTTAAAAAAACCTAAAAATGACCATGATAATTTAAATAAAACAGAAAGAATGGCCTTAGAAAAACTGATAGCCTTAAAAAGTAGGTTACGTTTTATGAAAAGTGATAAAGGTGCAAATATAGTGGTCATGGAACAACAAAAATATTATAATAACATGATGGACATTTTAGATAATCAAGATGAATATGAGAAAGTAAATCTATTTGATATTCACAAAAGATTTAGATTTATTGAATCATATATATATGAAGCACTTATGTCTGGATATATTAGTTTAGAGTTATATGAATTTTGTTCTGTACAAAATCCAAAAATAGGGGTGATTTTTGGAATCCCCAAAATCCATAAAGATTCCAAAAATCCCCCTTTTAGACCAGTTGTGTCCAGTCCCCATTCTAGCACAGAAGGTATTTCATTAATTATTGATGCAGTATTGGGACCGCTATTACAAGAAACAGCATCATTTGTCAAGGATTCGTGGCATTTTTTGGATGAAGTTAAGAAATTTAGTATGAATAAATTGTTTGACTCCAATAAACATATTATTTTTACGTTGGATGTCACATCTTTGTACACATGTATTCCCCATTATATAGGTATTGAAGCAGTACGCAGTTATTTAACAAAGAAAAAATTACTCCCGAATGATGTTATTTCCACTATTTGTAGTTTTGTAGAAATAGTGTTAGAAAATAATTATTTTATTTTTGGCAATCAATATTATAGGCAGAGAAAGGGTATTGCCATGGGGTCACCTGCCGCTCCAGCGTTTGCCAATACAGTCATGGCATGGTGGGAAATGGATATATTATCCATGATAAAAGAAGATTTTACAATTGTGTTTTATAAAAGATTTATTGATGATTTATTTTTTATAATAGAAGGTGATGAATTGACAGTAAATAATTTTTTGATAAAAGCCAATAAAAGTTCAGATTTTTTAAAATTCACCATAGGTGATGTAGGTTTATCAGTGAATTTTTTAGATGTATGTCTATGGTGGGATTTGAATGACAATAGATTTCACAGTAAAATACACAGAAAAGCGGACATTCTGAATGGCTATTTACATTATAAAAGTAATCACCCAAAACACATTGTTAAAAATATACCCAGAGGGCAATATATAAGAGCAAGCCGAATGACAAGTAGGGTTGAAAATTTGATTGAAGAATTTCATTTCATAACCTCATTATTTTTAGATAGAGGTTATGATATTAACAATTTAATGAATAGTGGAAATGAAATTTTTGAGAAGCGTGATAGTTTATTTCCAGCTATTTTAAATGATGTTGAATCTCAAAGTTTAACAAGAATTTGGAATGATAAAAATGGTGAAAAAGAAGTTATGTGTTCGTTAGAGATGAGTAGTGAAATGAATGTAATAGCATCAATTGTTAATAAAAACTGGAAAATTATTCAAGGGAACCAGGATGTCTCAAAGATTTTAGGTAATAATCCACATTTTGTATTTAGGAACACCAATAACATTAAAAAAATGTTGGAATTTAATAAAAGTGAATACAAGAAGGCTGATATAACTAAAAATGGTATGTTTTGCTGCCAGAATTGTAAAGTTTGTCGTTTCATATCTGTAGGTTCTAGTATTGTTGTAGCCAGCCACAATAGAATTTTTGAAGTACCTGGATATATAGATTGTAATTCATGTGGTTTGGTTTATATAGGCATGTGCACAGCATGCCCTGCTTTTTATGTGGGTATGACTACTCGTAGTCTTAATACCCGCATAAAGGAACACTTATATAGCATGAAGTGCAAAGATGAAAAAAATGCTCTATATAAACATTCCAGAAATTGTAATTTTTTTTAAAAAATTTGTTTTTTCAGTACTCGAAGTTTGTGAAGCTGACAATAGGGCTGGGGATTTTAAGAATATGTTAGAACAAAAAGAAACATTGTGGCAGATCAGGTTAAATTCTGATAAACATCCTGGGTTAAATGAAGCAATAAATGTGAAATGTTTTTTAAAATATAGAAAGCTTAGTATAAATAAGGAATATAACATATTACAATTATTTAATTCAGTATGAATTGTGAGGAGTTTTTAAACATATTTTTAATTGAATTGATTAATTAATTGTTTAATTGTTTTTAATTATGTGCTGATTGAGTATGTATTTAAATGGGTCAAAATCAGTTTGTAAAGTATTCTGATGAAGTCGTGTGATGAAAGCGTTTATTAAAGTGGATTCTACGCTATTTTTTTGACTGGGACATTATTATTGGTGCTGTTACAAGTATACTGCATTTCGTTTTGCTACTTTATCCGTTTTGCTACCTTTAGTGAACTAACTTGTCCAGTATAGTTCATTTTTCTTTTTATGAGGGATAAGTCCTTTTTAAAAGATATGATACAAGGTACTAGCCTACCAGGCATTGGTGTCATGGTCCCTTATGATTACAGACCACCCCACAGTTTATTGCATAGTATCCATATTATTTTATTTATGGCGGCACATTACCAGTGGCAGGAGTAAGGACTGAAATATGTGTGCCATCCACTGTGCCTAAAATACTTGACAGGTTGTACACTGTGTGTAATTCATACAATGTTCATGCTCACTCTGTCTGTGACTAGGACATTAAAATATATGTCCCTGCATGTGGCATAAAGCACAGGGGAAATAATCTTCTCCAGGAACCATCTGGATGATGCTTGCATATTTCCAGAAGACATATGGAATGTTACCATGGCTTGCATATATCTAACAGACCTATGGAATGTTCTCATGGCCAGGATTGTCATAGCCATGATTACATGGATCTGCAGAGGTATTTGTTGACCCCTACTATAATTTATCTTCATTATTAACCATAAGCTACAGAGTATATTAAGGATCTGTGCATCTATCCAGAAAGCACTGAGTAACTCCTTCCTGGAGAGAGTGGTAAACATTAACCACATCTGTATACACATCCATGTGCTACATACAACAAGGGGATATGTCCATGATGCTGACACATGCCATGGTCATATTTGCTATTATAACTGGATTACTGTCCATTTTCATAGGTTCATAGGATGTTACTAGGCTATTGACCCAATGGTCTTTACAAGTCTAGTCATTAAATCCCAATATAAGGTTCCCTATTATATGATTGAAGATGCATTCTTTCAAATGCGTCTTGATCGAACTTGAAAGCATGAAATGCCAAAAAATCGAAATGGCATATAAGCGAATTCTCTCCCTGGGAAAGAAATTGCTTGGCCGCCTTAGTTATTTTGACAATTTCGTCACTGTAGTGTGATCTTGGAGTTGGTATATTTAAGTAGGGGGATGTGGGGGGACACTTTATGTAATGTTTTAAAGTCTTGTTTTTTTTTGGAACAGCGATTAATTGCTGTTCTAAGTGTCCGGGATTGTAAGCTTTCACTTACATGGGGTCAATAAATCAGCATTCACTGATTTAATATAGACCCCAATATAATATTAGATTTGAGATATCATCTATGCCCAAGGTTTTTCTAGCAAGGACTACTCATGTCCAGGAGAGAAGCCGGGGCAAACCTCGGCAGAAATTTATGGTTTTCCATCCAGTTGTTCAGGTTGTGCTTAAACAGGATCATGGAGATGCTCTGCTTGATATGGATTGGGGGCCTATTCCAGACATGTGGTAACCTCTGAGAGATGCATCTGTCTGTCCAGCAGGTCCTGTTCATCCATTAGTGACTGCTTCTTTTGGTGAGCTAGTAGACTGCATCCTACATCTTAGTACACTACATAGCAGGCATGATTTATGAATCTAATGCTCATCTGAAATTCATGCTATGTGCCTTTGCACAACTGTATATTATTCATATTGATGCCACTGGATGTGATCTGTGAATTGATGTACTGGTTGGTATATCATGACAGTAGTGCAGTGGAGATATATACTCCACACTGCATTTCTGAATGCTGCCCTTATTGTTGCTTACTTTCTCCATCACTTTTTACCTTTGTCTGTAATTTAGGCAGCAGATTGCTATCACCCCCTGCCTTTTTCTGATGCAGGTATTGATCAATGTGCTGAGTGCATCCCACCTCAGCATTCCACAGGGCATAATATGGCTTGGGCTTGATTAATATTCTAGCGACAACTGGATAAATATTAATGTATATTGTTTCTGGATAATCAAAAATTTCTGATAGGATTCAGTTATTTTCTGGCTGTAACATACATTTATGTATGTATTCCTAAAATGGGTAATTTGCAGGGGGCGTTAGTATCTATTTTTTGTGATCTGGGGTGTATTGTTCATTTCAAGACACTTTGTCAGAGCCAGAAGTATGCAGGTGGAGACAGAGAAAATCAAACCCAGTACTAAGAGCAAATTTGCTAAGTAGGTTATACTCTTAAAATTCTGTGTAGTACTTTCATAATGTCAGTCATGAAATACAGATTCTTGATCCCTGATTTAGTCTTCAAGGTTATACCCAGTAGTTATCTTAATCAATAGATCCATACAGGAATCTTATATCCCAGCTATTTGGAAAATAATGTATGTCATCCCACTGTACAAGTGAGGAAACTCTACAGAAGTCTTTAACTTTTGTCCCATGCCAAATCTCTCTCCTCTCTCAAAAATCCTAGAAAAATGTATCCACACTCAACTTCTTCACCAGCTCCTCTCAGAACAGCTCTTAACCACTACTCAGCATGGATTCTGCCCCAGCCATAGTACAACTAGTACACTATTATCCTTTTTAGATAATATAAACCAAAAAGGGACTCTTGCAAACTTATCTCTTCCATATTTCCAGATCTGTCCAAAGTCTTTGATACTGTCTGATATGGCAAACTCCTTCAACAACTGCTCCATCTCAGCCTATCCTCTCCTTCACTTCAGTGGTTTAAAAGCTACCTATCTGATAGATGACAGACTGTTAGATGGTAGCGTACTTTCTCTCCTTACCTCTCCGTTATCACTGGTGTAACCCAAGGCTCAATTCTTGGTCCAGTTTTCTTTAACATTTTCATTAAAGACCTGTATACCTCTTCTAGGAAAGCATCAATTATACATTTTGCTGATGATTTGAACCTGATATGCTCATTTGACACTCTGGTGCATCTTCTTGAAACCAGACAAGAAGCCTTCACCTCTATGGAAATGTGGCTTCACAATGTGTGATTATTACTCAATACCCCCCCCCAAAAAAAAAAAATCTACTCCTATTCCTTTCCAAAGCATATCTGAAGGACAAATCCAGCTTCTAAATCCTCTTACTTAACAATACCGAGATAGAAATTGTATCCCATACAAAACTGCTTGGTGTGACAATTGACGACAACCTCAGATTTGAATTCCACATTCAAAATAGCATAAAAAACTCACCAGAAACTTAGCATGCATTATAGACATAAAAACATATTAACTTTGATAAAAGCACCCTAGCATCTACTTGCTTCCTTCCTTCACTCTTGTATAGTGTCCCTATCCTTACCAACGTGTAGGTATCTGTTAAAATTAAACTTAAAATATGCTACAACAAAGTTGCTAAATTTGCTGCCAATAAACAATACTATACACGTCACTGCAAGTCCCTTATAAGTTTGAACGGTTGTTAACTGCCCCACTACCTGGTCTTTGTACAATGAGCTACTGCTCACAATATAATTTATAAACCCCATGTCAGGCCTGCACCAAGCTCTGTTCTTCATATCATCCAAACAGACCCCCCTCATTCTAATGGTAAACAACATCTCACCATCTATAAACATCAAAAAGCAATTGGAAATAGCCTTTACTGGTACTCTGTTGCAAAAACAAATGGAATTCTATTCTACAGGCTATTAGAACTGTAACTTAGCATCCTTCCTTTAAGCATTTTCTGAAAGGCCACCAATCAGACTCATGGCTCTGCTCATGCTATACCCCTGGATGAAAATCAGTCTTGTCTACTTTTCTCCATCTCTATCTGTACAGTTTCTCTATCTATCACCACTTCCTCATCTTCACATGGCTATCTTACCCTCTCTACTTTTCTACATAACCTCTTCCTATCACCTCCTCCCCATTTATACTAATCTATCCTAATCTCTCTCCCCTCTAACGTTATAATTAAACTAAGCACATGACTTTTACTTATTACTACTGTAAATTGTCAAAAGGATGTTCTCCAGAATTGCATATAGTGTTTTACTTTGCTTTTTCTCATTGTTCTCTTTGTAACAAATTTTCGTAATACCTCTATATCTTACAATATTGTTGATTATTTTTAAAATGTATAATTTTCAGGGGGGAGGGTCATAATGTCTTTGGAAGAAAAAAAAATGTTTTCCTCTGTTAAATGGAGCTTTTCTCCCCGGTACTCAACTGAAAATAGGTTCTTGTGACCCAGCTGGACTTTCCTGATGAACAAATGTCAATAAATAAAGAAAAAAAAATAAGATATGTTAGCTTCTGTCTCAGGATGGTTGTTTTGGGGCCAAGAGAATCATGCAGGGTCTCAAGAAAGTCTATTGTCCTTGTCATCAGATCTGTAAGGCATAACTTCCTATGTGTTTGATGCATTTTACATGTATTTTAAGTTTCTAGGAAAGTGCATTTTAAGTTCCTGGGAAAGAATTTTAACATCCACTATTTCTCATAATAAAACAATCAGTCTGAAGTTTCCTTACATCCTTTTGATAGCTGGGACCGATGACCATTCTTTAAAGGTACTACTCAAAGCAACACACAGAATCATGCATGCTACCTGTTTACTGCTATTTCAGAATTAATATCAAGTGTGCTGTTTCATATTAATATACTCCTATAACCTAATAAGAAACTAACACCTAATCTACAGCCAAATGCTGCAGACAGCCATTGTGCAACTGCTTTCACTAAATATTTTCTCAGTTCAACACCAAGCATTACCCAGAGCATCCCCTCTCAGCCTCTCAACTTCAACTATCCTACTGACCTCTCCCAACTAGAACATTTCTGATACATCGTATTAATGTATCAGAGATTAAAATTTTACTATATAAAGTAAAGCCAGCCTCCTTAACACTAAATCTTCTTCCCTCTGCCTATAACTTGCATCTCATAGTATTGTACACCCAACTGCAATACTCATCAACAGATCCAGTTTAGAAATTTACACCCCCAACATCTGGAAAAAAATCCTACATCACACCAGTTTATAAAGGTGGATGGCAAACAAACCTCTCTATTTTTAGGCCTATAGCCATCATATCACTCCTCTCAAAAGTAATTGAGAATGTATCCATAACCAATTACACCACGTAAGCAACAACAACCTATTGTCACGCACCGAACATGGTTTCAGGACAGGGTACAACACTGAAACTGCATTACTATCCTTCACAAATAAATCCCACCAAACATTATATGGATACAACTACAAAACTACTCGACACTTTATCAACCAAAAATTGGACATAAAATACTAAACAAAACTAAGCTATGCCCTTCAATATGCATCCTTGTTGACAAATATGTTCCTTCTAAAAGCCTAAGATCACATCACTGAACCTCCTCCAAGTAGCCAAATCTAACAATCAACTTCATTTCAGAGGTGATTACATAAGTAGACAGTGTGCGGGTGCCAAAAGCCTCTTTGACTGGAGGATGTGAGGGGAATTTTGCCCCCCCCCCCAAAAAAAAAGTTCCTGAATTTGATTTCAAACTTTATTTTCACTTCCATGTGGAATTTGGAAAACTTTTACTATAGCATTAAAACCCTATAGTTTCATATGTGAAAAAAAATGAAACAAGTGTAAGCAAATATAAGATAATATATATATATATATATATATATATATATATATATATATATATATATATATATATATATATATATATATGTGTGTGTGTGTGTGTGTGTGTATATATATATATATATATATATTATACATATATATATATAGAGAGAGAGATACACACACACACACACGCACACACATACACACACACACACACACACACACACACACACACACACACACACACACACACACACACACACACACACACACACACACACGTGCGTATATAAACATTATTAGTACAGTCAATCAGTTATGCCACATATTGTTGTAGGCCTTTTTATTCTTCAGCAAAGGAGGTTAATATAAATTGTGTTTTAGTCTATCAATTTCTATGTAACTAATATCAATACAATATTTATTTATTTATTTATTTATTTATTATTTATTTTACATTTGTTGACCGGGATAGTCTAACTGGATTTATGTACATTTTCAGTAGAGTCCCGGGGAGATAAGCTCCAAGAAATTACTAGACTACTAACATACAGGTACTAGTTGTCATACAGTTAAATACTACAAATTTTAAACAGTTCAGGAATCTTCACAGTTTATACAATAACATTTAGTGTCCATGATTTGAAGACTTTATTCCTGATAATTTCCTGCCTTCTCTCTGTTCACTGAGTTAAGAGTATGACAGTTATGATTTAAGGTGAGGAATGCAGGGGAACATAGGTGCAGGTCAGAGAGAAAGTTGATGATAAATACAACACACTAAGTGTTTGATGGTTTAGCAAATTCTGTAAGTTAACTTTTCTTCAGTCTTCACTGCAATATAACTATGATCCCAGGTCACCAGAGTCAGACTTAACTTTCTCTACTATCTGCATCTGACAAGAAGACTCATAACCTGCTCTGTAAAACTGAGTTCCTGGGGCAGATCCCAGTCTAAGCTGTTCGTGTTTGATACCAGCTGCAGTGTCATTTAGACTTGAGCTGAAGGTCACATTATTTTTGTTGCTGATATTGAGTATATAAGCATTCTGCCAGCTTCCCTATAAAGCATGACGGTGCAACAAAACCTGTGCACACATGGTGACTTCATGGGAGAGGAGATAAAGTCCTGACTGGGACCCAGGTAACCTCAGACCAATTAATTACCTAGTAAGTGGGGATGGGAGTGACAGCTGATATTAATTCGACCACCTGGGAGGATGGTGCAGTCCACTATACTGCTGACACCCTCTGGAAAGTGGGCATCACAGTAAGAAATATATGATCCAAAAGTGAGTAACTGACTCTATCAAGCATCTGACATAAACCGTAGAGATCATCATCAATGCCGCCCAAAACACACACACACACACACACACACACACACACACACACACACACACACACACACACACCTTAATAAGCCTGTACTGAGGAGTTGTCAGATTGTTGCTTACCAAGCTATCCATTCAGTGATAACTCTGACGCTCTGTGCTTTCTCCAAGAACCATTAACTCCAGATCTCAAGTGTTCATATTGCCCGAGTCCAGCAACAACAACAACAACAACAGATGAGTGTAGCCTTCCCTGTTGTGTAACACTAGCTACTACGAAAAGGCAGTTTAGCACATAAGATTAAGTCTAGAAATTGCTAACATGGGGTTTCTGTTTAACTACTATGCTAATGTAACCAAGTCACTTGAGCAGACAAGTGCTTAAGGGTCACCACTGAAAAGAGGCAATTGTACCTCGTGGATTTATCTGGTTTTCAGTTCTATTTTTCACATTTGTTAATTAAGTAAGCTCACTGGACACCTTTTTTTTTGAGGTGTGACTTTGGTACACTGATTAAGTTACTTGCTCAAAGTTTCATAAAATACAAATGGAGACAAAAGGAATCAAATTCTGTACCCTTGGCTACAGAAAGCAGCTTGTAAACAACTCAGAGCCTTAATCCTCTGAACTAAAACATCTCAAAATGTCACATGGTCCATTTCTTTGTATCAGCAAATTGAAATGGTAAAGGCAGTTTGAACGATACTGTATCATCTGCAAAATGTGAGCACACATCTTTCTGCTGTGATAATGATGGGAGAGCTAAGTAGTAAATGCTAGTCTGATATAACAAGCAGTCCGGCAGTTTCTAAAGAGACAAAGTTCGCACTGATTGCACCTCCAGATGTGGTCATGACCCTGCAGGGCTGGCATCCAGCAGTGACATAAATCACAGCTTCTGCTGTTTTATCTTAAATCTTTACTGCCTCACTATCAGCATGCAAAGAGTGAGATAAATAGTCTCCTTCAGTGTTACAGCACAAACAGCTCTCCATGGGACACTAACATGCTTACTTATAACTGATGGCCTCTTAAGGAGTGACATATACAGAGCCCAGCAGGCCGTCCTCATGCATATGCAAATAGTTATATATCAGCTGCTGCTCTGAAATCTCAACTACTTCAACAACAGCGAGGGTCCTCAGTGCCTCACAGGCTTTAGCAACTCCTCAAGGTTGTACTGTAGATGTACAACATGTGAGAGAGAGACAGAGAGAAAGAGAGGGTGGCTCTCAGACCTTGTATGTTACTACTTCTGGAAAGAAAAAGCTTTTAAATTAAAATGTAAAATGTTTTTCTGGTTAATTGCAGCTGTCATGCATTGTACAACAAAAACTAGATAACTTCTAAGATGCTAAAGCTATGTCATGAAAATTACAGTGGGATTTCTATGAAGATAATTGCTATTAACTTTTATTTACAATACAAAGATTAGTTAAATACTGATTTGGTAAAACATCCCATTTTTTTGCAAATTCACAAACATCAGCCCATTTACATTTCCCTTTTAAAGCTGGCTGATATATTTCTGCAGATGCAGCCTCTAACTATATTTAGATGCCACTGCTTTATATCTATGTCTCTCTCTTACAAGTCATAGCCCATCACAAGACTGACCCCACAAACAACTACCACTATTACAAGGCAATGGGGGAACTGAAGTAGGTTGCCAGATCTTGCCTCCATGTGGCAAATGCATGCACTCACACCTATGGACAATTTAGAGCATCCAGTTCACCTACTGCATGACTCTAGAATGGGAGAGGAAACCAGTGCAACCTGAGAAAACACACATGAACACAGAGAGGACATGCAGACTCCACACAGAAGGCACCTGAAACATGAACCAAATGGTTTACTATCAAAACTTGGAAACTGCATCGGTCGACCAACATGTGGTCAACTTGTAGTTTACAAGTTGGCAGAATGTCGACCCAAAATCAATCGACTACACTACAGGGAATGGGTAGTGTAGGTCGATAATTTGGGTTCAACATTGTGCAGGGAGGTCGTGCTTCAGTGAGAAACAGGAAATTAGCCCATTTCATTACCATAGTGCAGTCTTGGAGTTGGTATATTTAATGTTAGGGGGATGTGGGGGGCACAGCCCACTGCAAAATAGTAGAATTAATGTACCATTGACTGTATAGTTCAATGGTACGTTAATGTGCATAGCAGGAGGTGAGTCATGTCACCTCCTGCTATGTCGAATACATCGAACCACAGTGGTTGATATATTCATTTTCACTTTGGTTTACTTTTCGGAATTTCAAATTCAGCATTTCGGGTCGACATTTTAATTGGTTGACAGAAGCTGATTTGCAATTCTAATACTAAACCGAACCAAACCACATAACAACTTGCTGTGGAGAGGCAACACTACATCTAAACACAAACTTGCATATGTAACACACTGAGTTCAAGCCCATAAAGGAAGCTACGTTGCATGACTGCCACTGTCTTAACAAACCTGTTGCTAGTGATTTTTTTCTCTTTTTTTAATCAGGTCTTGCCATAACAATGAAGGGCAGTATGCAGTTATGGAAATTCAATTTAATCTGATTCTGTGAACAGAACATTATTTGTGACAGCTGAGAATGCTTTAGAGACATTTATTTATAAGTGATTGTGGTCTTATTTGAGTTTATGGCTCTTACTTATTGGCCAAGATGCTGAAATCTTGTATTATTTTCTCAGTCATGAGTAACGTGATGAGTTTAGAGAGTCCATCATTTTTTAACCTTGCTGTATTTGTATTCATGCTATACAAAAGCCAACATTTAATTCTAAATTACTTTAGCTTCCACTTTGGCACAGCAGGTTATACCTGCTGGATGGTTAGCGGCACAGTAAGAAATATATGGTTCGGAGATGTGTAACTGACTCAGGAGTCAGATGTGTAACTGAGTCCAGTTACAACCGGACAAGATAATAACTTTGGACAATATGTACCGTGAGGAGAGTAAATAATTATCTCCACATATAGCCTAAAAGACTGCTGACCATTTGAATGATACCATAATGTACAGGAGAATAGCGAAACCCTATGCACTTGTAGAAAATAAAAAAATTTCAATGTGTCAATTAAAGAAATGTCATTCATAAGTCAAGAAATCACAAGGTCTTAGTGCCTCTCAGAGTAAAAGATACAGGCAGTAATAAGATATATGATCGGCAGAGTTATTTGCCTTCTTTGCCTTATTTTTCAGTTATCATGAAGGGCATCAATTTACAGTTATTTAAACAAGGAAATTCCATTGTCTTCAGATGAAATTCTAGAAATCACGCTGGTAGTTAAAGTCTAATTTCATGAATTATGGTAATTTTGTTATAATTTTTGTGGATGTTTATATTAGCAGAATAAAATCAGATGCTAAATAAAAAATACCAGTAGTACACTCAGGAAATGTGAGAAACAATGTTGCTTCTGCCAAGTGATTGACATGGTCTAAAATATTGAATTCCATGAATCTCTTGTTTTACTGGTAAATAGATGAATCAAATTAACAAATTTTACTGGAATTCTGGAAAAGGTGGCCTTGAATGTTATGAACAAGCCAATAAAGTACATCCTTGTAAAATTCTGTAGGACTTAATTGTCATTAATTAGGTATATGAAACAGATATGCTGGATCATACCTAGAAATGTATCTATTTGCTCAAACTCTTCATGCCCTAATTAAAAAAAACAAGGTAGAGTGACTGTGCATGCAGGAACAACTTACCTAAAATAGTTCTTACCTCCCCATGATTATTATATCATTTAAATAATCAAAAATGGCATTTCTAATAGTTTATTCTACTAAGCACAACTGAAAAAAAACTTACAGAAGTGCAATTTTTCTGTCAGAAGAAATGTTATGTGTCTCTGATGATAACGGGTGATAGAAACAAAAACAAGGTAGCTGTTGAAATTGCAAACATGTCAGAAGCTTCTAATGATTTACATAAAGCTATGGATAATTTACCTAATTTAGTTCAAGCTATTTTGCAAGATATTACTTGGCTAAAATAAGGTAGTAATTAGCAAGAAGATATGCTTCAGGTCATAGCAGATACTCTGTCAACACAGTAGGAGGAAATAGCCAGAACGACAGAACCAGTGCGGCTACATGCTTCGCAAATATCAGAAATGCAAACTAAATCATACCGGTTAGAAATAAAGCAGGAGAAATCAAGGAAATAATCTCAGAATGATCAGGCTGCCACAAGCAGAGTTCCCATCACTTTTTTCCTGGACCAGTGAGAAATCCTAGCAATTTCCTGGTAGTCTGGATAACACTGTACATATTCCAGAATTTTGTTTAGCTGCACAAACAGATCGCTCAATTTTGTTAAAAAGCCACTTCAGACTGATTTTTGAAAGAAAGGCATCGCTATTGCAATGAGGACAAGTCCAAGACTGGAAAAGAAGGAAGGGGCGAATGCAATTAAGGATATAGACAATAGGCAAGAGATGGCTGGAATGTATTGAAAAATACTGGCAAAGGAACCAAGGTATTGGGAGCAAATAACTAGAGAGGGAGAAGTAATGGATTGGGAAGATGCCACAAATTTATTTGGACTGCAGGTTAAAGATTGCCTTCCCTATCAAGGATTGATATCTGAGTATAGGCAAAGGGAAACAAATATGAGGGTCCTGGATGAAAGACCAGCACTGGTACAAGTTTTAGTAGAATCTAGAACAGAAGTTGCCATTAAAAAATAAATATTTAGCAGAGCATATAAAATATTGCATGCTAAGTATAAGAATCAATCAGAGAAGGTTGAAAGGATTGGGAAGAGAGATTGGATAAGCAATTCACAAAGAAACAATAGGAGGATATATGTTTGTCTCCCAAATATGCAACAAAATCCAGAAGATTTAGGATTTTTGTTTTGAAATGTTTACATAGATATTTGTATACTCGAAGTAGACTCCAGAGAATTTTTCCTCAGTTAGACAGCAAATGTTGGAGGTGTGATGGTGAAGAAAGAGGTAATTGAAAACATATTTTCTGGCCCCGGGATTCAAGAAGCTCGGCGCAAGGACAGTTTTAGCCTTGTGCCGAGCATCCTCACTACAGATGGCGCAACAGTGCCATATGAATATGTATGAGGGTGCTCCGCCACACCCTCGACGTGCACAGGAAACGTGTGCAAGTGCAGGGGTGTGTACAAGTGATCTACAGAGACATAAACATGCCCCGACAGTTGCAAAACCTACTATGCCTACTAGTAGAGCCCGCCCCTAACAGTAAGTCAGTAATTTAGTGTCTGTGGATACCGAAATGTATGCTAAGAGTGTCCATGAACAGTGAAATAAAATCGAAGTAGTAAACACACAAGCACGTAGCAGAATGTTGAGCGCTGTCCCTATAACTTTCACAATTAGATTCCCCGTGTCCCTATTATACATTTGAATTGCTGCAATATCAAAGGTGTAAGCAAAAAGCGCAGCGTGATTGCATGTTGCTGCCCTCTGCCGAGCGTAACTTACACATCAAATTCATTCAAATAGAGGAAAAACATGTGGAATCAACGTAAATGTCAATAGTGTAGTGTTTAGAGCATCCGACTAACGAACAGGCATTCACGGTTCGAGCCCAACAACAGCACATATCATTTTCCATGTGGAATGAATGTCGTTTTGCTGTAAAACCGACATAAGAGTATCGCATGAGATATTTAATTTAAATATCATTCAAGCAAAGTGGCACTGTCATAATGAATAAGGCACTAGTAAGCAGCTGTAAGCACAAATAAGAAGCAGTAATCACATATAAGTACCAGTAAGCAAGTCCGAGTGCGCTTGTGTGGGTCTAAGCAGTGCCCAGCATAGGAAATGTATATAAGTATGTACAGATATATACATATATATATATATATATATATATATATATATATACATATATATACACACACACACACACATATATATATATATATATATATATATATATATATATATATATATATATGAAGAAAGAATGACATAACAATAAAGCATACAAAAGGAATGAGAAGGGAATCAACAGCAACCCCAGTATTATATAGCGCTGTCAGCGTATGTCATATCAAGCTGGGCAGGAGTGAGCAAAGCTCTGCTACTCACACCACAGGCAGGATATTACCAGTGGGAGTAACATTGTTGATCTGCTAACTCTACTTTACACACAGAGGGTAGTCCCTGGTGGGACTACCCAAAAATTGATAGACTATTTGGCCATCCGACCATTACACATGCAAGGGCAGGTATGTTCAAGGACTAAATGGTGGGAGAGCCTGAGAATACATGGGTTGGGACAACATACATGTAGGGCCGCTAACGCTCAGGAGAAGGCAATGTGTGGAGGTGTGTCATGGCTGCGATAACAAGTGGACAATGGATGGTATGCATGTATGTTGAACACAGGTGGGGTGAAGGAACTATTGGTATGAAATTATGGAGCCAGGCATGCCAGGGCTGGATGGGCTGGTTCTAATTGGACCACCCTGTGGAGGTCAGCGAGTTCGTTGTAAGTATATAAACATACACACATGCAGACATCAATATGTAGAAGTACATTCTCTGTAACACATTTATTCCATTTGCAGACATAAATAACATGAATATGCCCTTACAAACCTTGACAGTAGATAATAATAGGTTGTGCATAAGAGGGAAGGGACGAAACTGCTAAAACACAGAAGTGTGTACAATGTCCAAAGTCAGTGCTGTAAAAAAATCAAATGTGAGGACTTTCCCATGCATAGAATCATTCCTGTAATCTGCCTGCTAAGGCAACGCCAATTACTAAACCGGTCTATTTGTAAAAGAAATACGCCAAACACCTACATAATTAGGCTCTCATGTGTAACGTATACGTTACCACATAGTCATACTTATTCATTTATTGTAGTGTCATGTTAACGGGAGTAAGGATGTAATGAAGTATAGAGTCTAATCTTGACATAAACACATGCGTGTCCCATGTGGGACAACCCAAAAATTGTGAACAGTATTCTTTTGGTTGCTCATGTCACCAATGTTTGTGGACTAAAAGTTTGGGAGTTCTGAGGATACGTGGAGTGAGTCAACCAATGGGATGGGTCTATAGGAGTAGGGAGTGGCCAATTTGTAGTGGTGTGGATACACCACGAATCCAACTGGAGAATGGATGACTGTAGTGTTAGGGAGGCATTGAGGCATGTGTATGGGGAACCAGGAGCCATGGGTATATGGATATATATGCAAATGAAGCAGCATAGCAATAGTGTATTGGTTAGAGCAACCGCTTAACGAACAGACATTCCCATACCGAATCCCACTGCATCACATACCATTTACCATCAGTAATCTGTACATGAACATATTGCGACATCTGTCTGCTGTATAACCTGCAAAATAACAATTAAAAGTTAACTGGAGCGAAGTCAGTGTCATAATGATTAAGGCAATAGTAAGCAGGCTTAAACATATATAAACACCAGTAAGCATGTGTAAGTGTTTTTACGCGGGGTATGCATTGCTTTACAGACACACACACACACACACACAAATATATATATATATATATATATATATATATATATATATATATATATATATATATATATATACATATATATATATATATATATATATATATATATATTTATATATATATATATATATATATATATATATATATATATATATATATATATAGTTGCAGACATATACATATATATATATATATATATATATATATATATATATATGTATACACACACACACACATATGCATATATATATATATATATATATGTGTGTGTGTGTGTGTGTGTGTGTGTGTGTGTGTGTAGATATACACAGATATACAGCTATGATAGGAAACAGCACACAAGAATGACATATGTTCACAGGCTATGCCAATGGAAGTGAGGGGCCCAAGCAAGAAACATGAAACACGTAGCATGACCTTCCACCCTCCCCAGCAGGACACGGGAAAAATACACACAAACAATGTAAAGAGTCCACTGCTCCCCAGACCACAGGCAGGATACAACCAGGGGGTACACAGTGTACCCATGAATTCTAATCTTGGAACACAGACAGGAGCGTCCCTTGCGGGACACCCCAAAAATTGGCAAGACCAAAAGAAGGTGATAGACCAAACATTCTGGCTGGGGTGTATACATACTCAGAATACTCAGAATACAAGGGTGGGAAAGCCTGATGACCCATGGGTTGAGACAATTGTATGAAATGGGTCCCGTGAAGTGGAGAGTGGGCAGCGTGTAGTGGTGTGTCCAGAGCCGACCAGGACCCAGACTAAGGATGGGTGCTATAGAGGAGGTGCGGGTGGGGGAACTATGGGTAGCTACTTATGGGTCTAGGTGTGCAGGTGTTGGCTGATATGGGCCTATATGGACAGCTTTATGGATGTAAGCGAATGTGTTCATTGGGCAGAGGCATCACCCAATGAGCAGCCACACCCACTACAAGTCCCACTGCAGCAAAGTGTAATCTGTATGGCAAGGAGTGGAATAACCAGATGTAGATGTATATATGTAGAGGTATGTGTGTATATCTACCCATAGTGACATAGAGATAAGCATCTCCCTCTCCATAGTACAAATGTATACATACAGAGACAGAATACAGATACATACCCACATATAAATATATACATATGCAGACACCCATAGACCCATATGTTGTTATCTATATATATATATATATATATATATATATATATATATATATATATATATATATATATATATATATATATATATATATATATATATATATATATATATATATATATATATATCTATATATATATATATATATATATATATATATATATATATATATATATATATATATATATATATATATATATATATATATATATATGTGACTGTAAATATACACATCTATATAGCTAGGATATGATACAGCAGTTACGAGTTACATATGTTCACTGGCCGTGCATATGGGGGTGAGGGGTCCAATAAACAAACATATAACACATAGCATCAACCCCCCCACCCCAGCTAGGCTGGTGAGACATACAAACACACAATAAAAGTAAACACACCACTGCTTCCCAGACCACCGGCAGGATACTACCAGTGGGAGAGACCTGCCAGGTCTAATCTTGAAACATAGACATCGATGTCCCTTGTGGGACACCAAAAATTAATGATCATCGGAGGCAGTCCCGGTAATGATTCATCAAACTAGGCTGTAGATGTACATGGACCAGTAGGTTGTGCAAGCCTGATAACCCATGGGTCGACACAATGTACCGCATGTGTCCCGACACAGGGAGAGTGGGCAGTGTGTAGTGGTGTGTTTAAAACCCACCTGCACCCACAGTAAGGATGAGTGCTGTAGAGGAGTGGCAGGTGGGGGAACTATAGGTATGCAATTTTGGGCCTAGGAGTGCAGGTGCTGGCTGGCACTGTCGTATTAGGACTGCCCCGGGATGTAAGTAATATTCCAAAATGGGCATAGCTGACGCCCATACCTTTCAATCCCTAAGAGCAAATCCACTGGACAGGACATAAACCATTGGGGGAACAAATAGGGACCATACATCTGAACTGTCCCCAATTTCCAGGGACGTCCATGATTTCGACTCAATGTCTAACTCTGTCCCACTTAATCCCTCCTAAAACTAGTGACTTTTGGAGGAAAGGTGGTGACTTACACGTAATGAATAATGACAGCAATTAAGAGTTATAAACATCATTTACCTCAGAAAATGAGTGTGAATTCATATACTCTAAGTCTGTCAATGTGTCAAGTTAATAGCACCAATAATTTAAATGTGGCCCTGATGTTGTTATGATGTGTCCCTGATTCAGTTGGTATTTTTCCCCAATCGTATGAGAGGTCTGATAGGGACAGAAAGCACATATTCCACTGACAACCTTAGAAAGATGATAGAATATTAGGTATGCAATAGCATGACTCGGCTGAAGGATGTGGGTTCCAAAACCCAATTACTTGTTTGTATTGAAGAGTGTCAGTTCCCATGTATTAGCCAGACAGGTGCAGATTGTAAGAGGAACACACCAATAATATGAATCAAACTCTGTACACGCCGCAGATTATGTACATTCGAACGGCATGCATTCGCCTAATGGGCAGCCATTCCCGATACTGTAGGCATGTAATCCGATGTAATAGGCATCACAAGATAATATCATAGTCCTCACTTCCACCCAGGGGTTTGAGTGTCAGATGCAAACACCAAATGCAGTGCATTTGCAAGTGCAGGAGCAAGCGGGTGTAAGACTGTTTGGCCGCCAGTATGCGAGTATTACACTGGTAAAGCAATGTAGAGGCTAAATGAATGTAAGAAACTGTAACCGGAGGTTAGCATTGCTTAGCTCTGCACAAATCCACACACACCCACTCACAACTGCTTTAATGTGCCTTAATAACTCCAAATCCAACGGCCTTGTTCTGCCCAGGCTCAAAACCAGGACCCTGCACACACAGCTATTGTGATTTACCACTAAGCCATGGCAGATATACAGACATCAAATCTTATCGCAAACATATCATCCAGTGCAGTCATTCAACAGTATAGGAAATGTATACCATCATGTAGATGTATGTGTAAGTGGTTATGCCCAGATATAGAGACATACATATATATAGATATATCAAGAACATCCCATGTGACAACAAAGCATTACAAAGGAATGAAAAGGGAAACACCAGCAACGAATGTATTATGTAGTGGTGTTGTCCTATGTAATATCAAGACTCCCTCGGACAGATGTGTCATTAATACACGCAAACATTTGTACATTGGCCAAATACATCACTCAGTGCATTTTATTTACATTAACACAACAGTTCCTGTCCACTCATTATGTGAGAACAGTACTCTTGCAAGGTGCTGTGAGCAACATCATCATCATGATAAAGGTAAATATATATACCATAGAGGGACCGGTAGTGTTGTGAGTGCAATGGGATCATCTGCATCACGTGTATCTGGAACCTTTAGGAGTCATGTGCATACCAGGATCATGTGCCTGAGAGACAGGGGTGAGGACAACCGGAGTATGTTGTGATACATATTAAAAGGGGTACATGTATCCAGTGGACACGTGTGTGAAATGGACAGCTATGTATGGGGCAAATGTTGTTCTAGGAACCGATTGGCCTTTCGTTTCCATAGGGTGAGAGTGAGATGTGGGGGAAGGAGAGTAGGTATGCTCATGGAGGATAGGTTGGGTAGGATGACAAACAGGAGAGCATACAGTGTCAGTATATGACACATGTGGGGGGATACACCTCGGACGGGGAGGGATGTTCGGCAGTCACAAGCCCATGAGCCCACAGATGGAAACAGTGGGATGGAGGTCCTCAGCCATGGGCAGCCACCACTGCACCAAAACAGCCGCAAAGGTGGCAGTGATGGGGGCTGTCTAGGAGGGGCAGGCTCACCCTGTAAATGTGACACTCTGCCCTCAAGCTGGTGTATCTGGCCTCAAAACCCCTTATTGAGCCCCCTATGCACCATGTACGGGACTGTACGACAGCAGACATGTTCCTGTCTGGACCCACTCCCAGGGGGGACAAGCCCCATCCTCAGTGGTGGTCCCACCAGAAGGTGGTGCAGAGCCAACAGAGGTGGAGGTCCAAGGCTGGGCCCCAGATGTGCTGGTGCCCAGTGCCATGGCCAGCTGAAGTGGGACAGGAGGTTCTGCCAGGACCTCCAAACCCATAAAGCCTATGGTGTTGCAGTGTAAACACAGATATGGTTTAATAATAGTCAACAGCATTCAGGAATACTTATAACAGCATGCATAGATATGACCATTAACCCAACACAACAGATGGTATACATTTGCAGGGGGAGCAAAACACATGCATATATACTGCATGACATCTGTACAAAGTGTAGAAGACTTGTGACTATAGCTATGAACAGTGGCCCATTATTGGCATGTCACTGAGAACCCCTGACAGTGTCTGTCATACCACTGTTTTATGCGACATATGTCCAATCAGAGATGTGATGGCAGTAACTCATCACTATCCCCATGTACTGACTGCAATCCTCACACTATGCTCCTGCGGTTCACAGATGTGTGTTCAGTGAGTAACACAGGAAACAAATGGTTCCACACACTGACCTGTCCACAGATGGCCCTATAGATGGGGGTCCCTCACAAACAGAGCACTGTCTTGTCAGTTTTAAAACATGCAGAATAGCCATTACCAACACAACTTGTTAAACAGGCAGTAGTCTCAATGAAGCATGGCTATACTTACATGCTGTAGTCATGTCTGGCACATTACCCTCCTGTCTTTAGGCTATTTCCCACTGTGTATGTTATTTGAGGAACATCCAGATATCAGGTACCGCTCACAGCGACTGTCATGGGCAAACACCAACATGATGTTCCTAGATAATGTACTGTGTTTCCATGCGATTGGCTATGGGAACATCATCACAGCTGTTCCACATGCAATCAGCTAGAGGAGGACTGCAGTAGGTGCAGAGGCCATCACCTGATCATGACCATCACTTACAAAAGCTGATGATGCAGACACAAATACACACACACAACCACACTCAGCCATTTGCTGACACACACACACTCAGGCATTTGTTGACACACACTCAGGCTTTTGCTGAGACACACACACACATGCAAACACACTCAGCCATTTGCTGACACACACACTCAGGCATTTGCTGTCACACACCCAAACACCTGCACACAGTTGCCAGTGGTGGGATCAGAACTCCTGCCTATCTACAGATCACTATTACAGTACTAGGCAGTTACAAGATGCGCCACAGAGATTACACATTCCAAGGCAGTCAGACTGCCCATCTAGGATTGTGGACAACAACAGGGAGACTGACAGTCATGAAGTACATAGCTGTAAGCCTGTGTGTTTAAAGTAGGTGTCCATTACAACCTGTATGCACAAACAAGACACATCATCTGCGGGTAGGCCTGAGAGGTATAGTCGTAGCACAACAAGAACCTGAACTGGAGTATGGCCATCTGTGGAATGGACAACTACTATCACTATACAGGGTTACAGTGGGCATGCTCACACACTTTGTAGCACAGGGCTGTTTGGGATGCACTATGATTACAACTACACAAGGTTATACTGGGCATGCTCATACACTTAGTAACAAAGGGCTTGTTGGATGCACTGACTCAAATTACACAAGGTGGCAGTGGGTACACTCATACACTTAATAGCACAGGGCTGTTTGGGATGCACTCCGATTCTAACCACTGAAGGCCACAGTGTGCATGCTCATACACTTACATGTACAGAACACATTGTAATGGACTCCTATTGTAATCACACAAGTTTAAAGCTAGGTACATCTTACTTGTCAGTATATATGCACATCATACAGGTTTACTACCTGATACCTGTATGTGGCCTGTAAATTATATATCTGTGTCTGTGCTGTGTGATACACATGCATACATGCACATGTTGTACTGACATATATATGTTAAGTATACACATTCATGCATGTGTGGACGTGACAGACAATAGGTTACCTGGGTCACACAGGCGGATGCTACATACAGCATGTGTCACACACCTTGCTGCCCTGAAAGGCATACATTGATAGCAGGTTGTGAACAGTAGCATTATACGTGGAACAGTGGCATGTGCAAGCATAATGTGTGAGCCACCTTGTGTAATGGTACAGAGATGCAGTTATCAAGATGACCTCTCCTGGCTGTGTTAGTAGTTGTCATTATTAGCAGGACTGCTACCCTAAGTATATCTCACATTGGTCATACACACACGTTCTGCTGCTGTCCGTCACCTTACATGAGGCATTTGCTACCAAGCACATTACTGCCACTTGCAGTGATGTCATGGTATGAGTGGCAACTGCTAGACCAAAACAATGAGCCAATGTCCTGCTGTTATTATGAGGTTGTCCAGTGTCTGTCATTCTGGGCTGTCATGACCGAATGACGAGCCTTCAACACAGAGCACATGCATCCATGTTTCACGTGTGTGTGGATAATACCTAGGTCACATTTACCCATATAGCCGCATTCCAAGGCAAATGTCCTACACCCAGAAGTAACACCCTGACACCTACAAGACAATTGCATTGGATGCTTGTGCTAACCAGTGCTAGATGTGTGGCTTTACTAATCCATTTGCTCAATGTAGAACCAACAATGGGGAATACTGACATCTGTGCAGTGAGGAACACCTGGCTGAAAGCTCTGTAGTGCTTAATTGCACTACCACCATATAACTCAGATCAAGACATGTGGGCCATAACAGTGGTATGGACCATTCCAGGTGGTGGTGTACACATATTCATAAAGGCTACTCACATGTAAAGACCACTACTCTGATATAATGCATCACAGATGAGTCAGGTACAGGTGACAGTGGCAAATGCTGCATTCTAGGTTGTATCCTCATATACATCCACCACCTTGTCCCCAGACTACCAACACACATCCATATGTGGTATGACATAGTATGGTAGACCACCAGATAACCCTCGATTGGTGGACTGTACCTAGGCCTACATCAACTGTGCAAAGTTCCCATGTACAGACACAGCTGCATAATGTGTTATGCAATGCAATAATACCACTGTTTGTAACCAGCTCAGTTGTACACATGCCAGGGTCCCTCAGATGTTGTCGCCATTAACACGGTCGACTGTTGCTGTACATCAGTAAATGACACCCTCATGGTTGGATATGACCAAACTGTACCTGCCCTGGATATGTACATCCAACACTCATACAACATAAATTACATTACTATAGCTTTCGTTATCCTTTCTACATACAGGTGGCCACAGTCATTACACACATGCACATGGCAAATAGCATGCTAACAGTACATAAGGTTTGATATCTATGTTGACAGAGGTAATATTCCCTCTCTACTTGTCACCCATGACACCTATCATATCATACAACATCCCATGTGGCATGTATGTCTTTTGGCATGTCCACCTAATGCAATGCCTACAAACATACCCAAATAACAGGACCATAGGACCTACACAAGGCCTGTATTGACAGACTCAGAGAAATCCAGCTCTGCTCTGTATGTTCTTGAGTAGTCACAGGTGATATGTTCATGACATGTACAGCCATGTGTGGCCACAGCTCCTACATATACCCCATGTCAACAATTGCAAGCCATGTATGCTGTGTGCTGTCTGGACATTAGCCTTAGTACCACAATAGCCAGTACATGCTGGGGTGAGATGTTTACAAGCCACAGACCTTGCATATGCTTGAATGAGTGTACCACCTAGCTCTAACAGAGCACATTGCTTGCACTTTTCCAGTAAACATGACGTGTATGTGGCAAATATGATGTGCTCACTGTTGACTATTACAGTACCCTGGCTTCACCATGGCACTGTCAAGTAACAATTTGTAGGAGCATGACATGGAATAATGCTGTGTGTGTCTCACTGATATGTGCTGTTGTCATACATGTACATTTGCCTATTCTGTGAAGGTGGTGGTGTCCTACCAGTACAGGAATACAACATCCATTATGGTGTAATGCTCGGCTATGTTTCACACATGGCATGGGGAAGGTGTGGAATGTATCCTCTTGACCTGCTAGTGCACTTACTGTTGTAGACCACATATGTATTGATGTTTGTGTAGATTCCATGTGTGTGCAGTGTATGATGTCTGAAGGTGACTGTTATCTTAGTACATCATGCTGTTGCAATACAGCCTCAACATTGCCAACTGTATATGGTGATATGCCCCAAGTACAGTAAGCCATACATAAGGTATGGACAGATGTTTGGACATGACTACTAAGTGGTGGGGCTTCTTTGCAGATGAATGATTACTGAGGACCGCACACTGGTGCATTACAACCAGTCCTACAATAACCTGTGTAACTGCTAAGGTCAGGTTTTGTTAATTGAAGTGGAAGACAGACAATGTAGAATGCTGTAAGGGTGACACCGAAGGCAAACCTCATGACACCTGTAACAGTAATACCTCCCCTGTGCATATATTGTGCATATATCAGCACAGTTGGCAAAGGAAAGAGTCAGTAAGCTTTGTACCGGATGTGATAGTGCTGTACTTCTGTAGTACCTATCATGAGATAGGCAGGTGTTTAATTCACAGTACTGGCACGTGTAGGTGTGTGTGTCCATATATGTCACGTATGGTTGGGAACACATCCCACATGTTATCACTCTCCTGAACACTATTGTTGACACCAGGACAGAGTGAAGTGTAGAAAGAAAGGCATAGGCAGGTGGTTAAACCTCACACATGTAAAATGACTGTATGTGTGTGACATAGGTGTATATCTTTGTGAATGCCACAGTGTGTGTGTGTGTGTGTGTGTGTGTGTGTGTGTGTGTGTGTGTGTGTGTGTGTGTGTGTGTGTGTGTGTATGGCTGTCCGTGTGTATGGCTGTCCGGTCCCTGGAGTGAGGCTGTATTTTACCATAGTGAAATGTTAATACCCCCTCCCCCCATCCACTCAATGCAATCTAGCATCCCTGTTGATATCATCAATTGTAAACAGGCATTCCAACCATCTGTTAACATGTACACCCTGGAGTGTGACCTGTTGTTACATAGCCTACTGATGGACCCCCCCTCCCCACATACACTTACTGCACTGTAGTATTCCTGTCAATGCCCTCGATTATAGGGCATTCCAACTACCTGTACATGCGTCATCTCTGTGGCGTGTCTTGTAATTGTGTAGTACTATAATGATGATATGCATACAGGCAGAGTTTCTCATCCGAACATTGGCAATTGTGTGTGTGTCAGAGTGTGTGTTACTGTGTCTGTGAATCCCTGAGTGTGTGGGTGTGTCTGTGTTTGCATGCTGTCATGGCAGTGGGTATTACTGCTTCCCAATGAAAAGCCACTATTTCCACTGGCCTTTACCCTTGTCATCCGGCATACCACTCTTTTACCTCCTCCATGCTCCAGGTAACTAACTATACCTGTGATGTCACCCTCTATGGATGTGATGGCTCTGAACACAGTAGCTTACTACACAGCTATCATGCTCTTGGATCATTAGAACAGTAAACATAATTGAAACATGGGAGAATATAACTGTGATGTGGAAGCTACAAAGTGCATGCAGGTATTGTCATACTGACCTGTGAGTAGTCAACATGTACATATGGGACACTAACCGCAAACACCGACATCCCCCGGCACATGCAACTACACCTGAAAGAGGAAGGCAGAACGTTAAGATCAACATGCTGTTAGTGTTGTTACACATGGTACATACTGTCAAACATACAAAATGCATTCTAAAACTGTAATACATGGTATGTCTGCTGCCTGTCAACACTAACCAACAATATTAATCTACAATTGTCTACCTAGTATGTTCACCCTGTGCATCAGACCATATGAACATGTCCCTGCACTGATGGTGTGGATGGCAGGGATGCAGCACAGGCATCATCATATGCACAGGGTGATAATGTTTGCCAGAGGCCTAGGCTGCAGCATTGGATGACATCATGTGTGTGTTAGGGCCTGTGATATCATTGGGCGTGTGTGGATGTTATGCATGTGTATGTTGAGGTGCCCTACATTTGTTTCCAGTGTGTGTGTATGCATGCACACAGGTCTGGCATATGGCTGGCCTACACAGGGGTATTATTGACAGTTGCAGACTGTACAAGGCAGGTGTCACAGTTCATGGTGTCCAACCACGGCCACATGACCTGCGCTTGCCAGGGGTTGCACGGGCACTACCAGGCAGAGGTCCAGATTGGGTACTGTCTGATGACACATGTCCACTGGAACTGTATCCCTGTTGGGACCATCCAGGACCATGTGCACATGGCCTGCTGTGTCCTGGTGTGGACTGCACAGCACCAGCTGCACTGCTGCTGCTACCACCACTATGGGAGCGGGCATGTGCAGTAGCATGTTCACATAGACCTTCAACAGGTGATGTAGCTGACCTACATCCACGTGCCTGACACCTCACTCCCACCAGATGTTCCAGCACAGACATTCCATGCTCGAGGATTGACATGCCACAGTCAAGGACTCCCACCATGTCACCCAATCGTCTATCCATAACATCTGCAAGATGATGGTGAGCATTTTCAAGTGCCTGGATGTTGTCAGTTAATGAATGGACAGCAGCCCTCTGAAGCCTCAGACCTTCTCTGTTGTGCCATTCAGCACATGCCTGTGCCTCCATTACAGCCTGAAACATGTGTCTGGTGACTCCAGCTGATGTGCTTTGTCTCGCAGGGACATGCTAGCCAGTGGTCCTCCTACAAGCAGCACTGGGCACATGCCTGTGTGGGACATCACCAGTCTGTTGACTGGGATCATGGTGTGCAAGCACACCTTCCATAGTCTCCACACTTCCCTGTTCCATGCTACCACCCGTCAACTGTCCTTCCTCTATGGCCAGTGGTGATGGGGTATGTGCAGGCAGGGGAACTGTGTGCGATGATGAGGGGGAGACAGGTGGAATGGCAACCAATGGCACAGATTCAACCCCTGACAACCCTGCTTGTGCCTCATTCATACTATCATCATCACTGCTAGAGTCTGTGGGGACACTAACATCAGGTGGACCGCAGGAGGGCAACGCACCTACATCAACACCTGTGAGGGGTGGACAAGAACTGTATATTACAAGTTATACCAGGCAGACACAGACACCCAGACAGACACAGTCAGACAGACAGACACAGACATACACAGACACACAGACAGACACTGACAGACAGACACAGACAGAGGCAGACACAGACAGACAGAGACAGACACAGGCACAGACAGACACAGCTACAGACAGACACAGACACAGACAGACAGAGGGACAGAGACAGACACACACACACAGAGTCAGACACACACAGACACACACACACACACACACACACACACACACACACCATTCAGCTTAGACAATTATAGTTTCAGCTTAGACACTTATAGTGGTAGTTATCATACATCCCTGAGTTGCACACAACAGCATGCATGGGTTATAGCAGATGGCATGCACCTTACACAATTATAGTGGTGGTAAGCATACATACCTGTATTGCACCATTTGTGTTAGTAGCCTATGCCCCATACCTGCAACACAATTTGTGCACTTTGCACCCTTGCACCACACCGCCATGGTGTGTGCAGCATACACCACATGTTAACAGACCATCGCTGACCTTTGTACATCTGCCACTGATGCTGTGTGTTGGCCATCACCATTATGTGTGAGGACATGAGCAGTAGGGTATATCAGCTGCATACTATGATTGCCTGAGCCCTAACTTGCATATCTCCCCCAAAGCAGAGCATGTCTGTTCAACATTATTCTGCCTACCCCTGAACTGAGTCTAGACATTGTGCATGTGGCTGTACACACATGTTTGACATGGCTGTCCTACTTTGCAATGGTGCCACAGACCAGCACAGGTTTACAGTACACCGGCCTGCTGTGTGGTGTATGACCTTGCCAATCACATGTAGTATGACATGTCTTCTGCTGATGTGTTGAATGACATGCATACATGTGTAACACAATGGTGTCCTTTAAAATCTACAGTACAGTAATGGTGTCCCAATGCAGGGACATCTTATACTAACCTGGGCCTTCAGCTGATGCAATGTTGTCTGTCCACCCTACAAATATGCAGGGACATACTGCACATTGAGCTGATGTGCATAGCCATTGCAGGGCATCATGTGGCTTCACAATTACTATACAGTGTGAGCTACTGAAACAGTTCATAGCCATGACTATGTTCACATACAATACATATCTAATGTGGAATGTGACCCATGTCACTGAGGTGTATACACACTAAACCCTAATGTGGAATGTGTGACACAGATCATAGAAGGGTGTACGGATGACACCCCTGCACATCTGCAACCATATTACTGATGCCTAGCAACTATGCCCACACATGGCTAACTTAGCAGTACTCTATGTCCCACATGCCATCTGTGTACCTCACACATGAGGAGCAGGCATGACAGTGATGTCTGACACCAGCAAGGTGAATGTACTGTATCTGTGGCTTGATGTGGTTATATGTGTATGTTGTGCAACACATGTATGTATTTGGATACTGTATAGGTGAATGCTTCCATGTCGTGACACACTCAAGATGTTCAAGACATGTTATGTGGTGGTTTCATGTTATGCCTACACAAGCTGTGCACAGGCCTGTATGATGTTTAGTGTTTCACATTTGCGGCCATAGTTGTATTGTGTTGAGCCAATGTACAACAGGGTGTGCACACATGTACATCACTTCTACTGTGTGTGTTGCTTCATGTGTACACATGTTCTGTCCAATAGCTCTGATGGCCATCTTATTTCACATGTCAGTGTTATCCCATATGACATACACCCATAGATGTCATATGCTCCACTGAGGACAGGTTTATGCAGACAAAGGGTGGCATGTACGGGATGTGAGACATGTTTTGCAGGATAGCTGAGCAGTGTTGCAGTCAGCCCACTACATGTCATGGACATGTCAGATAGCACATGACATTGTGTGACATTCATAGCAAGGGTATACTCCACAAGGGTGTATCCTGCGGGCCGGTCATACTCCAGCTCCAACACATTTAGAGTGTGTGCACACATATGCACGCTGTACAGTACTGTTCCCATTCCCAACATGTGTAATGCTAATATGTAGTGCCTGTCCCTACAGTGGAACACACCTCCACCATTGTATTCACTGTTGTCCACACATCTGGCAATGACAGTTTGGAAGGTTTAGTGTAGGTGTTTCATATAGTCCTCAATTGTTTCACATAGGTAAACACTGTGATGCATTGCAGGTCTGACCAGTGTGTCCATTAACAGGACCACCATACATTATGTGTACGTGTTTTATGGCAGATAGCATGCAATTAATATGTTCTGTTTATTATCAAGCCTGGTACCTGACACAGGCTGCTGTCACTGCAAAATGCCAGAGGTACCTAAACAGGAATGTCATAGCAGTAAGATCATTATTCACACCTGTGTGATAGCTACAGGGTGCAATGTCCATGTTAGCACATAAGTCAGTACAATACACTATACTATGGAGTATGCACATCTGTGCATGCATAGAGTAGCGGATTATAGTATGTGGCATGTGTGCATACATGCCTTGCATATGATGTTACATTACATATTGTACAGTAACTCATGTAACTATGTGAATTATAGTTGTGTTTTAAGTGCAGTACTGACTTACCAGGCAACTCACAGGCTCAGTGGTTGAGAGACACCTACCTCCACAATACCAGCTAAAGATTGTAGATGGAGGTCTACAGGTGTCCCCAGGTTGGCCAGTAGCTCCTCGGTATGTGTGAGTGGGGGCTGGGTGAGTGGCCCACCACCTGTTGCACCTTATTCCCTGGTGATTGCATTAGCATGCTGTTTTGCTCATCTTATGAGGTCAGTGCAGTGTCGGCACACCTGCTGATAGGTGTGATTGTGACTGCTAACATCATTTACCCTCCTGCAGAGTTCCTCCCACAGGGCATCCCACTGCTGTGCATCCTGTAGCACATGGCTGAATAGCGTTGTGTGGTTGCCGAAGAGGTATGGGACGAGGACCTCATCCTCCAAGTGACTGTATGCCGGCAGTCTGCTACGTGACATACCTGGAAGACATAATGATGGAGACAGGTCACAGTAACTCACAGAGAAGTACAGCAGTACAGCCGAACATACATGTGTATCACATTTATTAAGATTACACATAAGTCTTTGCAGTTCTACATGACACTAGCACCACTGACATGTACAAGTCACACACAGTTGACACTTACTGGTGATGTGATGTTATCACCATATATATGTGTGTCATGTGATGACATTGCTCATACACCATGTGGCTGTTGTCTTGACGTGGGCATGTCTGTTTGCCTGTACTGGTGTCTTTACCTATCAGCACATGCCTGGATGTGTTCACATTAATGCAATCGACCTTAATGCTGTGTATATGTCACATATATGGTCATACATAGCCATTAGGGACATGACCTGTGATCCTGCAGATTTGCAAGCATGTATGTGTTTTGCCATATACATCTACATAGCACTGTACAGCTGTGTAGCATTCTGCCATGCATTGCCTGTGTTGCACATGTGTAACACATTGGACAATAACTAGCCTGATGATATCTGCAGGGTTGGATAGCAACTATAGCATGTATGGTCATAGTGATCTAGTAGGCTATATGCCCTGGGCCATTTATGAGCCTAGGCAGACAGGTTACCTAGCTGTAGGCAACAGGCAGTTAAGTTTCAGTGGCCAGTTCAAGCAGTGCCACAGAACTGATCCACATGGTTACTGATATATTTGGCATGTGGTCATCACACCATGTCACAGAGAGGGGCAATGTGCTGCTTTGCTGGATGAGGATGCATAGTATGGCATGAGTATGTTAAGTATATGGGACAGAGATCTGTCAGGCATGTTGTGATCCTTGTACTAGAATGGTGGATGTCCATGAAGTATGTGTTTATTTGGGATCAGGATGTGTTAAGTGTAGCATGTCCAACATCTCTGGCTTGGACATGGCTTTATTCAGGGTAGGCTGCATGCTACATAGTGCAGCTAGGGAGTGAGAAGGGCAGTGTAGGCCATCTACACATTGGCAATAACCCTTAAAGGAAATATGTGATCTATTATGAGTAACATGGGTGTTGAGTATGGCTGAGCAATTATCTCTATATTCCTGGATGGCACCCTGTCATGATTAGGGGTGTCACATATGACTATCTGTCTGGTGTGGTGAAGTAACTATCAAAGGAAAGTACTGTCCAGCTGCATCCCATGCACACAGTTGCAATTATGTTGACCGCTGCCTAGGTGGTAGTTAATGGGTACAGGGTTTGTAACATAGGGGATGACAATGCAATACTTAGCTGTCTGATTGTGGCCATACGTCACACACCACACATCTGACACACTAAGGCCCTTCTGTATGTTGAACGCAGCACACATTGAGTCAACTATTGCACCTAATTCATAGTCATTTGCAAACATCAATAGGCTGATACCTTCTGTGCTAGTCTGTGTGGTATAGATAACAAAGAGTGGGAGTACCAGGAATGACTCCTGTATTACTGTGGCTGGCACTGGTTTGATGTGCGTGTATTAGTCAGGCACCTTCTGTAGTGTTGGTTCTGCCAGCAGTTCAGTTGCCAACCACTCATGACATAGGAGTATACACCTAGTTTACTGAGTGTAGCTGGAACACAGTATGGGTGATGGTGTCCTACGACCTGGCAAGGTCATGATATGCAGTGTGAATCAACCCTACTGTCATCTACATCTGTACCGAGTACATCAAATACACTGATCACGGTTCATGACCGTACAGACCAGACTCAGCAGGGTAGTTGTGCACTATGTCCCATTATCAATGGTGTCTCCCCCTTTGTGGGGTGTGATAACTGTTGCTGGGCACCACTCGGTGTGTACACAGCTTGACATGGTGCTATGATTGAACATGATGTGTATGTGGATAGCTGACTGTTCTTACATTTGTGTAGGATATACCCTGGGATGTTGACAGGTCCCATGAAAGCTGTATGTATGGCTTTAGAGAGTGCAGCTTGTACCTGCATAGTTGTTAGTACAGGGGCCCTGTAGTGTACATGGATATATTACTACATGTACCTGTTAGGGGGGTGGGAGTGGGTTTAGGTTCTCCAAGACCCTATCTGGATGAACGGGTGCTATTTCTGTAGGTGCAGTACTTCCCATGCCATAGTGCTGTGCAGCACGGCAGGTCTTGTCGTTGCCATTACGATTAATGACACAGCTATGGAATGCTCTGTGCTTGGCCTCATACTATGTGGCTGATTAGTTTCATAGTAGCTTTGTGTGGTTATATGTGGTGTATCTGCATCTTACTGAGGTTGACCAGGGATCACCTACACTCATGTGTGTTCACTCTTGCAACAGTTACTACCTTCTGTGGTACAGTTTAAAGCATGGTACCACCCGTTTACCTTCTTGTTTGTGTTGGGTTGAATCCTGGTTCTGTTTCAATGGCACAATCACTGCACATATGTGACTGCTTAAGGTTCATTTGTGTAAGATTCAGCATTTGCACATACATTGTCCATCTGCATGGGTGCCATGACAGTCACCACTCTGCTCTTAGGAAACATAACATTGGCATTGGAGACTAACTATGTGTAGCATACCGTTAGCCCTGTTTGTGTGACTACTGTGATCCAGGTCAGTGGGGTCGATGAAATCCAACATGCATTGAGCGCAGGTGTTGGTACATGAGAAGTCTTCCCAGTTCATAATGGAATAGTTGAGAGTAGCCATTATTATGGTTCTGTATCAGACCTAATATTCCCCATTACAGCACATTATGACAGTTGGGAAGTCCGCGGCCTGGTAGGTGATCTGTCTGAAGGTTCATTTTGAATTCCACTTTGGCACAAAGGTAGTTGCTCAGCATAATGCATCTGAAGTTATGCAAGTGCAACTAGCATGGGGGTGTATATATCCTTCAGGAATATGGACACACCTGTGGCCCATGTGTTCCAATAAAGGATAATGGGCAAGAGGTGAGGTATGTGTTATAACATGGTCATGCAGGTGTGCTCTCCAGAGCGTTGAAACATGTCTCAGCCACTGCACAGATATGTTCTCCATGTTAGGGATTGACATATGTGTGTCCGTATAGTGTTTCTGACATGTATCATTGTGTAGCGAGACCTGCAGTTTATTGCTTGGCTGTCCCTGTAACAGCAGTGGACCTTCACTTGAACCATGCATGATGAAGGTACTATAGGGGAAGCATGAGCCCTAGGCAGTATCCAGATTCCCAGGGGTGACAGGTGCAGGCCCTGTCTGGCAAAGCATCATGGTCTGTCAACCATGTTATCCCAGGATGACAGATACTGGATACCCTTTGACTTGCACCACTACACTAGACAATTGTGGAATACAATCCTTTTGTCCCTGTACTGCAGTATCATTTGGGTCAATGGCAGAATGCTACACAGGCCTTGGCACATACCTGCATGGGCTACAAGACCTGACAGTTCCTTCATGTGTTTCCATGCAGGCCAGGCTACTGCATCACAGGTCCTGCACAACAACAAGGAATATGCCAGAGCCATGTGTATAGTTCAAAAAGTGGTCTGAGTGTATGGGTATGTGGCTAATCATGGCAGACAGGCAGCTGACAGTATGTATGCCCTCGTATAAGTTGGTATGTAACATAGTGCTAGCGTTTGCATTCACAAATGAGTACTGTTGGGCATGTTTCTGGTCACATGTTCTGAGGTGTGGCACAGTTATGCAAACTATGTTATACAGTTTGTGTATTTCGGTGTCTGCCTCTTCCTGCTTGGGGGGGGTCACTTGTTTGGCCAGATACTTATACACATCTGTGAATGTGTGTGATTTGTGGTAGTGTGTGCGGGTGTCCTTACTGTGTTCTGGTAAGGGTATGTGTTGGTTGTGTTGATGAGCTGCATGTGTTAACCTACACTTCATGACTGTCCAGTCCAGTCATGACTGTAGACTGGGCTGCCTTCCAGCTTACCCCTGTAGCTGCATCCCAAACAATGTGTGAGGCATGGTGTTAGGTGGGTTTGGCAGTGTACATGGCATAGAGAATACATTCCCCCAGGATGGCCACATACACAAAGCTGACATTAGTAAACACCAGTAGCTGACTAGTGAACATGCCTGTATGAGCATTCAGTACTACAAGTACCAAGTACTGTATTTCATTTATGTATTGCTTATGAAGATGTTTTAGACAGTGATGCTCACATGTAAATATTTGTGTTACGGATGTGACAACACTGGCTATTACGGAAACATTGTAGCTACCTTTAGCAGCAATCCTCCTCTGAGGAGCACGTTGCATCCTGTTAGTTGATTACAGATAATGCAAGTGTCTACAGGTCTGTTTCCTTCTCTGGGTATATACTCACATGTCCACAAGGACCATGAGCTCTGTTGGGCACAGACACCCACTCTCCAAACAGAGTCATGTATCAATAGACTCTGCTGCCACTATCAACATGATCAGGATATAATCAGATAGTGTGAACCATCTCCTATGATGTGGCTATTACACATGGGCAGCTGTCTCCTACATCTTACACTCCTACTGCAGATGTTACACTGGAGGTAAAGATGATGTGCAACCTGTTTCATTATCAGTGCTGTGCACTACCTTACATACAGTATGTGCAATCGGCTGTTAGGTTGGCAATGAGGGGTTGGGCTACACAAACCTGGTAGTTCAACCAGTGTGTCTGTACTCTCAATATCCACTCTATGTAGGTGTGCACATAGCCATTTGGCCCAGCCCTGTAACAAGGGTCACTACACATTTGCATAATATGTACGCATGCACTGCTGTTATTGCTTGCAAATGATACTCTAGAGGTCCAGCCCTGTAACAAGGGTCACTACACATTTGCATAACATGTACACATGCACAGCTGTTATTGCTTGCAAACGATATTAGAGAGGTGGATATTACATGTGTTATGTGCATGGATATTTAGTTTGGTGTTACTGTGTATCATACTGTGCTGATAATCAGTACTCGGTAACACTTCCTGGTGTACAAACCTTTCAACCCTCTGAAACGGGATTAGTTCATACAAACCCTGTTACATCAGCAGCTGTTCAATTGTATAACGGCAACTATTTCACATAGGGCCATGTTAGTGTGTCTGTGTCCAGGTATGTTAAGGTTTCAGCAGATGTTGTACAGTAGTTGAATAATTGGTTATGGTATGACAGTATGTATTGATGTAATTATTTTGGTTGTGGGGTAGATTTTGGTGGGCGTACATAGCACATGCAGGTGTGTAAGAACCCCGTTTTATACAACGTCTATATATGTGTGGGTGTTCTTTTCCTATGTGAACACCTATCCCTTAGTGGACTAATACTATCTATAGTAATTGCAGGCTGATTCATTAAGGCACTATTAAATGCTTCCTGTATAGCATACAGGTACTGTTAGTTCTTGAATCCTTTTGGCAATACATCGGAATGTATTAAAGTTTTGCAAAACGAAAGCTGTCTGTGTACTTCTATCATGGTTATTTGCAGTCATTGCAGTTGTGTTGGTGACTGTTTCCATAGAACATATTTGTAATAGCTTATTGGCATATACTCTTTGCACGTTATGTTCATATTGTTTTGGGGGGACGGAATGTGTGATGGCTATGGTCCATGTTATACTCAGATATGACCACTTTGGATGCTGTCTACAGACATGTATGTATGTGTGTATGTATATATATATATATATATATATATATATATATATATATATGTGTATGTATATGTATATAGATATATATATATATATTATTGCATATGTTTATCTGCACCTCCATAGATGTGTAGATGTTTTTAACATATCTATATATCTACATATATATGTAGAGCTGTATATATCGACATGTCTCTATGTATCTCTCTCTCTATAAACATATATATCTATATATCTATATATGAGCATGCACCTTTAATTGGGTACATGGCGGGTTGTCCTATTTCAACACATTCCTCCCTTTTGTGTTTTAACCTGTCTGCATACACAACTGGGATAGGTACATCCCAAGTAGCTTAGTGTTAGGTACTCTGAGGATGGAGTACATGGTTGTGGGTTCTACTCCTGGAAGGTGTTATTATTTTACCTCTCAGAGTAGGCACTGGTAGGGGAAGTGTGAATAACGTACATTTATGCGGTTGTAAGCAGGCTTGCCCATGGTCTGCGTGACGTTAAGCAAAGGTTAAACCTGTGAAGCGTTTCTCCGTTTACCATGTTTCAGCATCGCTTACCATCACGCAAACCCATGGATACCCACTTACAACTGCTTAAGAGTCCTTTAATCCACCTGCATCCAACAGCCCTTATTCTGGCCCTCAAAATAACCTAACAGCCCTTGCAGGTCGTGAACCAGGGACCATGAACACCACAGTCACTTACATTACCACTAAGGCATCTGAGATATGTACAAATGTTATGGTGTTTAGAATATACATTGTACTACAGACATTCCTCACTACTGAAAGCAAATGTGACAGTTAGTTGGTGTACATGAGTGATACATGTTAATGTTCATATGTTTGTGAAATTAGGTGTTGCAATGTGACATAACAGGGTGTATTATGAATGAAAAAGGTTCATGCTTTGTGTCCTTTTTATATTGTCCCCATACTCCATGTATACCCCTCCAGTTCACTTATTGGACATCTGACCCAGGCCCTCCATGATGCATGATTGCATTACCCATCATTACTCCCCCCCAATCTTCACATACACAACAACCACCCCTTCTATGGTGAATTAGTTTAATATTAATTGTTATAATAACAGAGCTGCATGTGTTTTGTGTACACTCCAATTCCTTTGGAGTGCTTCTGTGTCATGAAGTGTGTTCATAGCTGTTCATATATATGGCTATTGATGTAACTGTATAATATATATATATATATATATATATATATATATATATATATATATATATATATATATGTGTGTGTGTGTGTGTGTTTACAGACATCACTGACATGCATATATATATATATATATATATATATATATATATATATATATATATATATATATATATATATATATATATATTTCGTATTAGTTTGTAACAGTAATACATATGTAGACTAGAATGTGTTGGTTCACAAACTACAGTACATTACAATGTACTTTACATATGTACACAAAGTGAATGTCCCATTTGTGATCATTACAGTGAAATGCATATGGTATAATGAGTAGACTCAAGACCATGAAACATACACCTTGGATGGCTTAGTGGTAAGTCCCATGACTATAGTGTGCATGGTCCAGGGTTCGACACCTGCAATGCTTTACAAATGTTTTTTACTGCAGAATAAGGCTCATTTAAGCAGGTGCAAGCATGTTTAAAAGTGTTTGTGTGACATTATAGCAGCAGTTAAACTTTGTAATGTATAACCTGTGTGCACAAACACGGCCACATCCACTAACTACTCAGAATATATACATGTCAGTGAAATAACATCTCACTATGTGCTGACATAACATTACATTCTCTGTTGACTGCACTCTCCAGCACACATGGATTTATATGGGTGTTTCGAATGTTTATTATACAAACGATTACTACCTATATATGCAAGCTGTGGTTAACGTATACTTTTGCACATGATAAACATCCCTGCCTTTATCGGGATTGTAGCCTCGAATGCACAGATTCTGATGAGGTCTCCAGTGGGAGACGAAAGCGCTAAATCCTTTTCTGTTTACTGTACAACATTCAGCAATTCAAGTGTTTTATATCGATTTTTCAAGTGGATTTGTTAATAAAAGTATTTTTTACACCATCGGTGAAATGACAGTGTTTCGAGCCCTGCAACATTTGGTGGAGTTATTGGAGGTGTGGTGATTTAGGAAGACAGCCTTTACAGTATCGCTTCTAACTTGGTTCTTAGTATTCTGTGTTGAGTGAGCATTTACTGGTGACTCGAATGCACAGATACTATGCGGATGCTGTATCCATTACACTGTTGATATTAACGTTGCTTCCGCCTGTTTCCTATTTAGATGATTTCTATGTGTAAGCTAGGCTAAGCAAAGGGCGGAGGCCCCCAAACTCACTGAGCTTCACGTACTCTTGAAATAACAACATATAACAAATGCACTGTGGGACAATACATTACATTCCTAACTATATTGGGCATAGCCCCTCACTGACATACTTCAAGGGAAACCTTGTTGTGTGAATGGGTAACAGACTATACACCCCTGGGATCCTGTGACCCAGAACCATACAGCCAGGGGGTGGGGGAGCCTGTCCAGTTTGATAGCTGTGAGACCTGTTGAGGGAATTGAATGGTGTTCAATTGTCACATTAACATGCCCTCTTTAGATCACTAAGTGCCCCTATCACCCTCCACAACCCCAGTCTTCAACTGCTTCCAGCAACTCTGCCTGGAATTGCTTCATTGGGTATGCTTGACAGAGACTTAGTTACTTCATCAATGGTGCGGGGAAAGCCAACACACTGTAGCTATGCTTCTAATTGTCCTTGGGCAGATAGGTAGTAGGCTATCTGTGAACCTGATAAACAAAAGAAGCTGGAAGCAGCGCACACAAACCGCACTTTAATCAGGAAACAAATTAAATCCAAAACTTGATCACAAAGTCAGTCTGTGAACCTCTAATGCGCAGGCCGTCACAGCCATAATATGTGAATAAACAGACCTTCAGATCACAATATACAGTGAGAAATCACCATGTAGTCAGGAAACTGTTAAGTATAGCAAGAACATACTGAACACTGATACTTAGTCACTCCAAAAGTCTATCTTGGAAGCTAGAAGACTTGTATAAGTTTAAGGCTTTCTATTGCTTACCAGTAGGTTACCTATAGGGGAGATGAAAAACAAGCACTGATGGGAAACATGCACGCAATGATACCATACCGGCCTATGTGTCAGCCTTAGGCTTTGGAATACTGGCCAAGGCTATTGGCACCCCCATGGTGCCTTATTTAGGAGAGTCTCAAAGGTGGATACCAGCTCCGTAAACAGCACAATAGCAGATTCAATGAGGGTTATGCTACTCAACACCAGGGGTTGTGATCACAACGTGCATGCACTCACAGCACTCCTCAGGATGGACAACATCAACATCTGTGCAGTAACTGACATCTGTCTTAAGGCTCTTGAGAGCACACCAGCACTACCAGACTACAACCCATACCACACATTTCAGCCACAGAACATGGACTGACAGACATGGAGGGGCTGTATCCATATTCATCAGGGATACCTACACCTCCAGGTTAGTGGGGCAGCATGATACCTCTGAGATCATCCATGTGCAGCTAACATCAGCTACAACTGCAATGTAAACTGTGGCCTTCTACAGATCACTCTCCATGACCCAGGACCTCCACTCCACCTACCTGGAGACAGTGAAGAACATGACAGTCCTAACGCACACCCTGGCATTGGTCACTGTCAACTACCATACCATTAACTGGGAAACTTACTCTGGTACTCACTTCCAGGCCCAGCGCTTCCTGGAATTTATCACCTCATATGCCCTGTATCAGGTGGTAACCTCCCTAACGTGGGGTGGAAACTACTAGAAGTGGTCATCACCAACATGAGCAACAGGTGCACCACAGCAGAGGTTAACCGGTCACTGGTTAGATCTGACCATGAACTATTCACTGTTTCCACACCCAAGCATCTCCCCCACCCACAGATACCACAGTGTATACCTTTCCTACAGCTAAATTTACACTACTAGTGACAGGGGTGGGGGATTTCACAGCCCCCATGCTAAGGGGAAACACTGCTCAAGATACAGACAGATTTACAAATGCAGTCTATAAGTACCTACATGGATGTATGGATCGTGCCATCACTGGTAAACCAAGACTCACTCCTCCTAGATAAGGACATTGGTCTGGTGGACCTCTGCAATAAACAGGATATACTACATAAGTAGGACAGTGTTCCAGACACACAGCAAATCCCACGAAGGGCAGACATCTGTGACCGCTATTAGTAAGATATGTAGGTCCCTCATGACATCATCCAAGGCTAACATCAGCAGGAGAATACGCAAGGATTCGAAAGATAACCACAAAGCCTTCTTTGGCTATGTCAAGGATCTATGTGGTGACACACAGATTTGCACTGTGCCGGTGAAATATAGCACAAAGTATGCTGACCCTACTGATATCGCCAACAGCCTTGCAGATACATTCAGTGCCTACTTCACACCCTAAAGGGCCCACAACACTATCCGAAAGGTACAGTATCCCACACATCAGAGACACACAGGTAGAAATGGCCTTCTCTAACAGCAGAACACAGCATCAGTGGAGGCAGATGTTGTCCCAGACTGCATCTTGCAAACTGTACAAGACAACCTGCCCCCCACCTAATTAAGCTTTCCTTCCTCAGCCTCTCCACAGGCTACATGCCCATACAATGGCACATGGCAACGGTTATTCCACTCCATCAAGGTGGAATCACAACTGACCATGGTAACTACCACCCCATAAGCCTGACTATCCTGGTCTGCAATGGTATGGTTTGCATCCTCATGGCACTCATTAAAAAAGACATTGGTAACCTCCGAACACGGGACCCAACCCAATTCAGCTTGGTTGAGTGCAGTTCATGCCTACTGAACCTGTTTGATGTCTTACATACAGTCACCAAGACATTAGATGATGGGGGAGGTGGTTCACACATACTACCTGGACCTCGCCAAGGCTTTTGACACCATGCCCCACTCAGGTTTTATTGATTAACACACCAGCCTGTACATACACCCATACATCACAGGTTGGGTTGCCAACGGCTTACACACAGAACCCACATGGTATGACTAGCGATCTCCAGGTCCAACTCTTGACCAGTCACAACTGGTGTCCCACAAGACTCAGTCCTGGGAGCCCTACTGTTTGGCATATACATCTCAGAGGTACAGGCAAACACAGGTGGACTACGGCAGACCATGTTTGGCAATGACTGCGAACTGGGAACCATGATTGATAGTCCAACTGACACAGACATCCCTCAAGGGGCCTCATGGAGAACATCACGGGGTGCCAACGACATGGCCTCCAGCCAAGTGCCACTAACTGCATAGTCATTCCATTGTGGAATTGGCACCCACATATTAACACATAAGTGGCATCCACTCTAATACGGATGAGCTAATGGGGTATCTGGGGACCTAAGGTAGATAGTGATCTCCCCTTTGACAATCATATCTCCACAGTAGTTAGGACATCCTTCTATGTAGGCCATCTGATTACTAAAAGATTCCCATCTAGACATACTGGGGTTACAGTGCCCCTTTACTCATCACTCATCAGTCCCATCATAGGGTATAATAACCCATGTGGGATGTACCTCAGAAGACACTTCCAACAGCTGGGGGGTCCACGAACGTACCTCATCAAGGGGAATACTGGCCTCCAACATATGGCCTATGCAGTCAGACTGAATAAACTCCTACTTTACTCAGTGGCATCCCGTTTACCCAGAGATGATCTCCGCTGGCCAACACAGCCATGTTGAACTCAGGCTTGATGGATATGCTACTCCTATGGGAATCCATGTCACAGTGAGCCACACTGTAGTGAGCTGAACCTTGCCACAACAATAACTGGAAGATGCTGGAGGGACAGTTTCCTGTCACAGACACTCCCCATACTTTGGAACAACATCCCTAACTATATTATACAGAGCCCCTCACTAAAACTCTGCAAGAGAAACCTTGAAGAGTGGATGGGGAACAGTAGATGCACCCCAGGGATCCTGCCATTGGCTTTGCTCCACAGAGGGACAGTTAATGAATCAATGGGGTGGCAAAAGCTGACACATTTTGGCTGGACTTATGAATGGCCTCTGGCAGTTGGCCAAGTACCTATCTATGAATCTATACATACACTATCTGCATATACTGATAGCTTACTTTATTGTTCAGGTGTTGACTTACCTTGTGCCAATGGCAGTTGTGTGTGCAATAGTTGAGGGATGCCTATGTTGGATGCACACAGTAGGCTGCCTATACATGACAATTTACAGGTAGTCTTGTGTGTGTGTGCCATCCATTTTTACTGTGTGTGCAGGTGGAGAAAGGTGTCAGTCCCTAGGTGCCTACACTGTCAATGTGTGTGCTATACATTCCCTCTTTGCCAAGGCATGGGCATACTGGGCATGCCTTCGTCTACCTACTGGGGCTGGCTCAGAGTGTTCATGGTCTGAGTACCTCTGTGCCTGTGGGGCCCTTGGCAATGGTGGTAGGCTGTGAGGGCCTTCACCATTCTGTCCTTGCTGCAGCTGTTTCCGCAGGACCATATTGTGTAGCATGGCACACACTATGAAGATGTGGGCACATGTGCCTGGAGAGTACTGCAAGGCTCCACCAGATATGTCCAAACAACAGCACCGTGATTTCAGCATCCCAAGCACATGCTCTATGATGATTCTGGTTTGTGCATGTGCCTCATTATGGCATTCCTGCATGGGTGTGTATGCATTTCTGATGGGAGTCATCATCCCAGGTTCCAGTGCATAGCCATCATCCCCCACCAGGTGGCCATTTGGAATGTCCCCTCTGGCAAATAACTGATACAGCTGTAAGGCATGCCAGATGTGGGAGTCATGATAGCTTCCAGGGCTGCCAGCACACACATCCATGATAATGCCCTGGGCATTGCACACAACCTGGCAGATGATTGAGGGGTATCCCTTGTGGTTTATGTAGCGCCTAACCTGCTCACCGGGTGGTGACTTGATGTGTATGTGCGTGCAGTCTATTGCACCCAGTACCTCCGGGTACTCTGCCACACAGTGAAAGAGATGCATATTGCTGGCCAACTCCTCCTACATTCGGGGAAAGTATATGTGCTCATTGGCATGTGGTAACATGGCATCCAGGAACTGGTGTAGTACCCTGGATGCTGATGCCTGTGAGATCCCCATGATATCCCCAGTTGGTCTTCGAAAGGTACCTGTAGCTAGTATTCTCAGGCTTACACATACCTTCGTATCCACTGGGATGGGTTCCCCTCTGTTTGTTCTGGCTCTGAGGCATGGCTGGCACAGCTCCACAAGATGCTGTAGGATGTCCCTGTCCACCCTGTAATGCTCTACTATTTCCAGATCATGTAGCCCCTGGTAGGTTACCCTGGGTCTGAACACTCTCCTCCTCCTCTGGTGCCTGAGGTGGTCATGTGCATCATCCTCCACACCACCTTCAGTCTCCAACACATGCTGGTAGATCAAAGTTATGGCAGCCCTTAACATGTATATAATAAAAGTTCCCCGTCTGTATACACCACTGGTCCAGAGTGTATGGGAATACACAAATGTGTGTGAGTTGCTTTCACACTTTATAGTATTGTGCTATGGATGCTGCTGATGTCAGTGGTATGAGCTATTCCAGCTGCAGCGTGTCTTAATTATGGGTTTTTCAATAAGTACTGCAAGTGTGGGGCATTTACTGTGGAGATCTACTTGCCTGCCTTGATTAATCTGTTGCCCTTTAATTCACTTTTAGACCTGGATCCCCTCCCATTATCAGGCATGCATCCACCTGCCATCTTTCTTGTTTTGTACTTTCCCTACCCTGTCATGGCAAAATGTGCCTTGTAGCTGATATACTGCATATCGGCTTTGTTCTGCTTTGACACTTTACTGTTTTCTTTGCAGTATGGCCCCTCCCCTTCCCTGTTCTGCAGGTAGCTGCTTGCAGCCTTGTTAGCTGTTGTCAATGGCCCACTGTAGGCTACTAGATGTTAATTAGTCATTTGTACTCCAATTTCACTGCTGCAGCATTTCCTTATTTCTTTCCTATATCCTTCCTGTTTAAGCTGCAGTGCGCTCCATACATACCCATTTACCGGGTTTACGCATGTTTTCATCTCCGTTCACATGCATACTCAGTTATCTTGTGTACTCTCAGCTAAGCATAGCTATGGCCAATTCGATGCACCCCTATCCTGCAGCTTTGCCTAGCTAGGGGCAGACTGGTTTTGCAATGCTCCAATGTGCTTACAGCAATGGCGTCACACCCCTCTCTTGATGTCATCTTTATCTCAAGGGCGCACCTCGGTGTTATAATGCTACACTTTGAGGTGCATCCTTACACCATCGGGGAATCTGCGATTCACTATTACTCCTCTCATTTGCATGGTATTGCCTACTAATTCCTAGCTACTGCACATAACAAGGTCACTGCCCCTTAGCAACCCTTGCGCCATAAGTATGGTGTAGCATGCCTGCCATTGACTATTATGGGGAAATTGTGATATGTGTTTCATTGCGGTTTTATTCTATATTTTATATATTCCTTGTGATCCCCTTTGCGCACCGCTGCCCTGCGCTTCCACGTCGCGATAGTGCAACTATATATATTAAATGTTAATTTTATATTTTGTACATGTTTTTTTATGCCAATGGCTATATATTTAGCCATTGGCATATATTAACAATATAATACATGTGTTTGGTCGGCTGTCATTTGCAAAAATGCAAACCGTTTTCTACGGTTTACATTTCTGCATGCTTACACTACACCTGCACCACTTCCTGAATCGCTACATACTTTCATTTGCATACTACACTGCTGCACATGGGGTAATTAGCATACAAGGCTCGAGAGTTGTGTGGGCGTAGCGTACGCAGGTAGTACACATGGAACCAGCTCGTATCTGAATCGCTCGGCGGCCATATTTGGTGTTAGAATGCCAACGCTACACCTGCACCTGGTGTAAGCTTCATGAATCCCGGGGTGGGAGTGCAGTGAGTTGGTAGACTTTAAAGATTCCTTGTAGGATGCACTGTTGGATATGCTAGCTGGCCAGAATAGTGTGACAAAAGAGATGATTTTTCTGAGAGCTATGATACAGAATTGCATAGACATGGTAAGGCCTTGCTGTGTCTAATTATGGTGGCTGCCAAAAAAGCAATTAGTAGAAAATGGAAATCAGAATCTAAGCCAACTATACTAGAAGTGTAGTGAATATAGTAACAGAGATAAAACAACTGGAATTGAGATCTTTAGAAAAGGGTAGGAGTAAACTACATAGGAAAAAAGTGGAAATTGTGGGAACAATACATGCAGAGGAGGAATGAGGTTTAATAGAGGACAGGACTTAAATGAGCTAGATAATGTTTTACTGAAAATTTGACATTTGTTTACAATGATAGTCTGTCTGGGTTACATAACCCATTTTCAGAAGCAAAATGATTGGATAGATTATAAGTGATGTAAACTGTTACAACTGGGAGTGTGTCAGTATGGTTTGTGAACACTTGCAGCTAGGAATGTCTGTGTGATTTGTTTTCATTTATACAAATGTATGATTACCTATGTCATAAGTGATGGTTTAATAAAGATGTTTCTTGTTTTAAAAAAGGGCAGGAACTGAATAATTTCTGTAATGTACCTTAGGTTATATGATATATAGCAATATATGTGAAGTATATTGTTTGTAAATGTGAACTTGTTAATACAGTTTAATTACTTTTATATAGATGTAAATTTGCCTGTGTCACAAGTGATAATTCAATAAAGGTGTTTAAAAAAAAGACTGGAAAAGAAGGTGCTTCACCTCCCAATGACATCTCAAAATTGTCAAGGAAGTCAGTGAAGAGAGGCAGAGACCATCACTGCCTGTATCATTTATTAGATCTCTGAGCTAGGTCACTTCACTATCCAGTAACCATAGTGGTGGAAAACTTCAAATAAATCAGATGATGATCTGAACAGGGTTCTGGTTTAGACAACAGCCCTGGCATGACTGCACATCTAATGAATGTGCAAAAATACATGCAACAAAGGTAACTACCTGAACAAAGCCAAACCAGTCTGTCATATGGAAGACCGCCATAATGATTTTAATGATTTCAGTATTGACTCAAAAATTAGAATCATAAGATCATAGGATCCTAGGGTATTGGCTCTGAGCCCCTTACAAGCCTAGCCAAGAATTTAGCCTATGTTCTGACAATTCAGCACCCAATGCCCCTGACCAGCAGCAGCACAGGTGGAGTCCCAGGGATGTATTTTCTGTTCCCCATCCACTTATCCAGGTTGTGCTTAAAAAGGGTTAAATAGGTACTCTGCTTGATGTGGAGAGGGAGTCTGTTTCACAGAGGGGAGTTTCTGGGACACAAATCCGTCCCACCAACAAGTCCTATTGATGTCACAGACCAGGTTGAGGTTGCACATGCGGGTTACTCGAGTGGAGCTTGACTTGCTGATATGCAGCAGTCCCATCAAGGTGGGGTCTAACATTGTTTTGTATGCCAGACAGAGGTCACCTCTGAGGAGTCTGTATGAGACAGAGTAGAGGGACAGGGCCTTTAGCCTATCTGTGTAGGGGAGATGTTTCAGGCCCTGGATTCTTCTGGTGAGGAACATCTGTGGTCTCTCGAGTTGCTGCATGTGCTTTGTGAGGTACATGTTAAAAAGAGCGGTGTACTCAATAATGGGTCTTATAATGGAATAATACAGGGGTGTTATGACCACCTTGTCCCTGGATGAGATACCTTTACTAATGAGGTGGGCCATGTAGAAAACCTTCAGTATAACAGGTGTAATATGATGATCAAAAGTGATTTTGCTATCAACCTGACTGCCCAAGTCCCTCACAAATGACTGTGTGCTTAGGACCTTGTTATTAATGTGATAATTTATGGGGATGTCACTCTTCCCAAAGGGGATGATGATGCATTTTTTGGGATTCATTTTGAGGCCATATATCTGGCACCAGTCATTTGTTTGGGTGAGAACCTCTTTGAGGATGTCCACATCACTAGGGGAATTGATGACAGTACCCAGCTTGCAGTCATTACAGGTCTACTGCTTGAGGTAGCTTCCCCTATTTTGATTAAGTAAGTTCTATCAGTGAGCTAGTTTGCTACCCATCTGGTAACATATGAATTGATGCCTAGTTGAGAGAGTTTATCTATTATACCTGAGTGGAAATACTATCGAAGGCTTTGGCCAGGTCAAGGTAGACGGTGTGCACCATCTTCCCCTCATCTCTGGCTTTGGTGACTGTCTCAAAGAAGTCAACCAAATTTAACAGGCATGACCTCCCCTTGATGAAACCAAACTGTGTGGGATTGAGGGTATGGAGGTTGCCAATGTGCTTGTTAATGAGGTCCATGATAATCCACTCCATGGTCTTGTAGATCAGGCTAGTTAGGCTGATGGGTCTATAACCATAACTGCAAACTAGGAGCCATAATCGAAACTCCTAATGATGTGGACAAACTACAAAAGGGCCTCACTGAGACAGATACCTGGTGTCAAAGCATGGCCTGAAGCTCAATGCCAAAAAGTGTATTGTCATCCCCTTTGGTAAAAACTCTGTACCCATGAACTACCACATAGCTGGTAGTCTACTTAATGCCGAAAATGTGATAAGAGTCCTTGGGACACAGGTGGACAGTAGTCTCTCCTTTGATAATCACATCGCCACAGTGGTCAGAAAATCCTTCTACATGGCTCATCTCATCACAAAAGGATTCTCATCCAGAAAAAAAAAGGTCATTGTTCCCCTCTACTCATCACTCATTAGACCCATTATAGAGTACAACACCCCTTTTGGTATGTACCTCACAAGACATCTACAACAACTGGAAAGACCACAGAAATACCTCACAAAGAGGATTACTGGCCTCAAACAGATTCTCTATGCAGACCGTCTCAAAAAGCTACAGCTTTACTCCATCACATATCACCTACTCAGGGGCGATCTCTGCCTAACATACAAAGCTATGTCAAACCCAGAGCTGTTGGACATGCTCCACTTAAAGAAATCCCAATCCATCCGAGCTACACACTCTAGGGACTGAAATCTTGTCACCACAATAAAAAGAACATGCTGGAGGGATAGATCCCTGTCCCAGAGACTTCCCATACTCTGGAACAGACTACCTATCTATGTCAAACAGAGCTCCTCATTAGCACTCTTCAAGAAAAATCTTGATGAATGGATAGGAAATGGGAAATTCACCCCGGGGATCACTTCTGTGGCTCTGCTCGACAGGGGCACAGGAAAATAAATTTCTTGGGTGGCGAAAGCCAGGGTACATTTTTTGGCTATGCTTGTATGGGCCCTAGGGCCGATAGCCTAGTACCTACCTATGAACCTATGAACCTATAATTTCCTGGATTGGTGGACTCTCCATCTTTGTGTAAAGGGATGACAGTGGCTGTCCTCCCCTCAGCTGGGATGAAGCCGGTACTCAGGCTTTGGTTGAATAGGGTGGCATAATGGTGCTGCACGTTCCTGCCTGAGTTCATGTAGGAGTCAGCCTGGGATGTTATCAGGTCCCATGGAGGCTGTATTTTTTGCTTTGAGAAGTCAGTGATGACTTTCTCCCTAGAGGTAAGGGAAGGGGTGCACGTGCTGGGGATGTCCTGATTTACTGATGCAGGGAAAGAGGGGTCAAGATTTCACTGAACCTGTCTGCCAGCAGGTTGGCTATATCTGTTCTGAGCAGATCTGAGTGCTTCCTTTGAGACTGCAGACATATGTGAAGAAGGCCTTATGATTGTCTTTAGTAGATGTGGCCAGTTTGGACTTGAGGTTTGCTTTGGAGGATTTCACTGGTGCTTGTTCAGGCTAAGGAGAGATTGCTTCCAATTAGGTACCTGCTCCTTCTTGGCCCTGGACAGCAATTTGTTCCTTTTATTATAGAGTTTATTTACTGCAGATGTCCACCAGACAGGTTTACTCTTCCTTGAGGAGGATAATTTTGACCATTCCTGATTCCATGCAGCTATATAAATTCTTGTATAGTACTTTGGTGTAGGTTGTACATATGTGCCAGTTTCTATGGAGGGGGAGGGGGCCGCGAAGCTGTTTATACCTTTCCTCAGAAGGGAAGGTATAAACAGAGATCCATCCATCCATCCATCCATTTTCCTAACTGCTTTCCATAGTAAGAGGTGCAATGGTAGCATGTAGAGTCACCCAGACTTCCCTGTTTACAGTAACAGTATTCAGTTTATCTTGAGGGCTCTCCAGCTATCCCAGGCAGGCTGATAGACATAATCCCTTTAGCATATCTTGGGTTTGCCCTAGAGCTTCCTACTAGCGGGCTGTGTCTGGTATACCTATCATAGGGAAGTATCCCAGGGACCTCCTCACAGCAAGACCAAACTAGTCAACTGTCTCTTCTCAACACAGATAAGCAGTGGAGGTACTGCGCAATCCTTCCAGATTGCTGAGTTCCTTATGGTGTCATGTGCAGTAAGTCCATCTACTCCGGAGAACCTAACTTCTGTAGCCCATATCCAAAGTCTCATCTTTTCAATCATTACCCCGAGCTTATAACCATAGGTTAAGATGGGGACATAGACTTACCTGTAAATGGAGACCTATATTCCATGACTTAGCTCTTCTTTCATCCCCTGCAGTCTGAAACAACACCTGCAGAGCTGTCACCATCGTAACCATGAACTAGTCAGTCTCCTGATCCACCATATGATTACTCATGAACAAGGCCCCAAGATACTTAAATCCTTGTCATTAAAGTAGCCTATCTCCTTTGATTTCAGAGAGCAAGCCACTCTTTTCAGATAGAGAACTATGATGGCTAATCTGGACATATATATATTTTTCTTTTTTGGACATGTAGGTTTTCATCCTGATTTGTGACTATAGATACAGTTTTTGAGAATCTGCAACTACTGCTTTAAGCAACCTGAAATGAGTACATGTTATTTCACAGCATCCACTGCTTTTCCTCTACTCATCAAGACATGTATCACATGAGCTTCTTCATGGTTCATAAAAGACAGTTCACATGTTTGTTATGCATTTACTCAAGCTTATCACTTTACAAGCTAATGTGTCACAGATGAAAAGTATTGTTGCAGAGTGCAACCCCCCCCCCTCCATAATCCCTTTACTTTATTATTCTGTCAGCTGTCACTGTACCATGAAGAAAGAGCAATCACTGACAAGCAATGTAAAGTCTCATTCATTCTTTATCTGAAGTGCAACAACTCTGGACCAGAACCATAGCTAGAGTAGCGTGAAGGAGGCAATTGCACCAGGCACAGAGTGTTAAGGGGTGCATTTGGCCTCTCTTGATTGCTCTTAAATGTATGATAGCTTTTAAAGCCTGGTGTTGCATTTACAGTCAAACCTGAGCACTGTAGCACTCCCTGTGTGGTCTAAACTGTAGAAACTGCTTGCTACATTGCAGCAAGCAGGTTGCTTCAGTTTTAAACATTTCTTCTTTTTTTAAACTAAAACCTAAAATCTGAGCACTGAAGTGTTCTGTGAAAAGTATCAACTGTAGCAACTGTTTGCTGCATTGTAACAGTTTGTTACAGTTTAAAACATTTATTTATGTATTTGAGTGCTGTAATTCACCATGCAGAGTTTGTTACAGTTTAAAAGTAAAAACAAAATTAACTAAATGTGTAGGGTATAAACTGCAGGGTGTTACAAATTAAAAAAAAAAAAAATCATAAAATAAAATGTGTGGGAGGATGAAGGCCAGGTACAGGGTGCAGAAACAGGACCTGATTGGGAGGGGGTGTGTATCTAACCACCTGACTGTGCCAGGAGAAAAAGTGGGCCTTTTGTTTCACTCTTCACTTGAAAAGCTAGGAGGGTGGAGCTTGGATGTGGTACTGCCCTGCCAACATGCTACTGGTAAATCTTTCTCTTCACTTGAAGAGCTTAGGAGGTGGAGCACAACTTCGTGGGACTGGCACAGGGCGTTAGTTGAACCAACTACACCTCTGCTGTAGAAAATTGACAACTTGCAATGTTAGTGTTACAAATAGGATTTTTCTAAGGTTAAATGCAATATTACGGTTATGGACAGGGTAAGGTTAATGTTAGGACTAGCAGGTATTAATATGGTCATAGTGTTGTTTCCACAATGCCACAACCTTAACCCTTACTTTAGAAAATCCTTTTCCATAGCACTGTCACTAAATAAGACAGGCTTGGAAACACATCACATGCAGCAACAAACCACTAAATCTCTATCCCCTCACTTAACCCAAACCCGCATACACCCATACAGTGCTTAATCTATTTCCCTATCTGACACTTACCCTAACCCTATACACATGCCTCTTAACTGTCTAGATTTTCACAGAATGTCCAGATTTTTTAATCATATTTTTGGTCTGTTTTTCTTACAATTTCTGGTTTGCTTGCAAATCATTGAGGATTGAAGTCATTAAACAATGACAGACAGACAAATATCTGAGTTTCAGACTTTATACTCTACAGAAAATCCATGTTAAAATAAACCCTGTCATTCTATCAAGTTTCTAACTTTATAAGAGCAATATTTAAAAAATATCCTTATTTTGGGGTCTTTGTATCCCCCATTATTTTTGGCTTTGACCAGATTTCTTTCACTAGGAAGATGAGAGGTATGCCTGTCCCACATATGATCACAGACACATTTCTAACCTTTAATGTCAAATCCCACTTACTTCCTTACACAACACTACTTCATTTGGCAAACCCACACTTCAACATACATGACATTCGCACAACACAGTGTTTGGCTATTTGCACATGCATGGCATACACTGGACATACATACCATTGGCCATGTAGCATTTAACAGTACATATGTGTGTGTGTGTGTGTGTGTGTGTGTGTGTGTGTGTGTGTGTGTGTGTGTGTGTGTGTGTGTGTGTGTGTGTGTGTGTGTGTGTGTGTGTGTGTGTGTGTGTGTGTGTGTGTGTGTGTGTGTGTGTGTGTGTGTGTGTGTGTGTGTGTGTGTGTGTGTGTATGTGTGCATGTGAGTGATTTTGATTATAGTTACTAATCCTGAACACTCACAACTTCTCTAACATTAAATATCTGACAAATATTAACTTGCTTTACCTGAAAAACAAAATCCCTGAACCTAACAATGCTAAAACCCTCACAAACCACACACATCACCACACTGAATTCACCGTAAAAGAAAAACAGGCAGTCAACTTTTGCAAACAGTCAAACAAAAAAAGTGAAAAAGAAATAAAAAGAAAAAAGCAAACAACCTAACAGTGCCATCATACCCAAGGGTCTATGACATTTTGTCGAATTCAGCAAATGGCCACTCATCGAACAGGTATTTATCGAAGCCACTTTTCAGTGAACGGCAGATTTTAACTAGAGCACACTAGTGGTTGGCCAACCAAGCGACCGAAAAAAAAAAAACTTACATTTAAAACCTGCCAAGGTGGAGGGGGCTAAACCTTCCACACACCCCAATGTGGGGGGCTGTGCTCCCACCCCCCCTAACTAAATATACCAACTCCGAGACTGCACTACAGTGGGGAAAAGGGCAAATTCCAGACGGTGGCCAACAGCTGGTTTGTCCTAGTTAAAATCCACCATTCGCTGAAGAGCAGCTTTGATACATAGTTATTCGATGAATGGCTATTCGCTGAATAGACATTCAATGATATGTCATAGACCCATTACCCAATTGATCTGAATAGTAGTACTGCTAGGCTAAGGAAGGTATGAGTCAAGTCATTAGTTGGACAGGAGACAGGACTCGACTCAATGAAAGTAGAATGCAACTTTGCAATGATGGGTTAATATGCCACAGTTGTTGAGTAGCCCCCTACTCTGAGTATTTGTATGTTGTCAGGTATCACTATCCTCCTGTAACAGGGATATAATGCTGCAAAGTGACCTTCTCCTGGGTGCACTTTGCTGGCTAGCCATGTTAAAACTGACACCTCTGGGATCTTGCTGGACTTCAGTGCTGAGATATCCAAGGGTAGAGTCTGATGCTCATTTCTACCCAAAATTTCGGGTACCAGCCCTTATGGCACTTTGCGGCACTGATGAATTGTGTGCAGAGGGAAGCAATGTAGGTGACCATAGCCCTCAATAGAACAATTGATTCACTGCATCTGTGCTCCAGTTCACCATGGACATGGCAAGTGTCTTCACACATACCAGTTTCTTATTGCAATTTGTAGCAATAGGCTGTGCCTGGATAACAGGCCTGCAAATCTGCTGATTGATTCTGAACAATGCATGTGTGTCTGGGGCAATATGGCAGATTTGTCTGCTCTGGGTACAGCTGTGTAGCTGACCTTTGTTGGGTATGTCCACCCATGTCAGAAGCATACCTGAGCTTACTGTTGGAACAGACATGGGGCAATCTGATTTTGGACTATTACCCAGTGGAGGTTCATTAGGCTCTAGTGAAGCTGTGTGCTCAGAATGTACATCCACAGGGGCCTCTGGACCTCTTGATATGTGGTGAACCTGCTCCCTAGAGTGTCACAGAAAGTGGAACTGCGTAATCAGACTGCAAAACATGCATAATGGCATCATTGTCAGTTGTAACTGCCATGCTGACATCAGCTTCCTGTTGCAAGTCTGTCTGTGGACCTGCACCTCTAAAATCTGTAAATACATAACATCACACCAAAGTAAACCCACAGCCAAATGTTAATGTCACACCCCTATGGAATGCACAATATAAAGTGTGAAATAGACTCAAGAACACTGAATGCACATTTGCTTTGATGGGTAGAACATTGCACCTGCAGGCCTGAGTTACTACGTGTTCATTTTGCCACCCTTCATACCATAGGCTCAGTATCCATATATGATATCTATATAGATAACGGGAATAGTCAGGGCTAGCCTGATGTTTTGCCAGTGGAGACATAGCTAGGCTGTACAAGGACTGCACTCACATCCAGGTCACCATCAATAATTAGGGGTTGTTCCTCTGGGCCAAAAGATGTTTTGATGTGGGAAAGTGATGTGGGAAAGCTTGGTACAACTTACTAACAGCCCAACAGTTTTCCCTCCTGTAGCTAGGTCGGTGCTGTAGTAGAAAAGACTACTTCCTCAAGTACCAATTATTGGGTCTATGTGGGTTTATGCCAATGCTCCATGGGAGATAATACCTGCATACCAAGTAGCTGCTACCCATCTCACAACTTTGTGAACTTCCCTGGCATATTTTTAATTGTGTAATAAGAAATTTGTGTATATGTTGTTGTATGCCAACGCTCCCTGGGAGTTAAGACCACATACTAAGCAGCTGCTTCTTGCTTCAGAACTGGTGAACTTCCCTGGCAAATATTTACTTTTGTAATACAACCCCTGTGAGGAATTGTCTTTTTTAAAGGCAACTGCAAATTAGTAATTGTCAACTTTGCTTTACTATACTTTAACAGGTTTTAGATTGTCTGTTCTGTTGCTAGACTGAAGTCCTAAACCCAATCTTTCTGTTATAAATGTATAATTAGTATTTTTTACAGACTTGTAGAACTGTGGGAATTACCTTATTGTATCTGTACACTTAAGGTTCTTTTTGAAGCTGTATCACTTTTTTAAATACCCTTTCTTCTTACCTTTTTTGCTTCCTAGCAATCTCTCCACAACCTTGCATTAAGGGACCTGCCTGGCTTCTAAGGACCCCTGAACCACCTCAAGCCTTGCCTAATTGGACCATCCTCTATTTCTGCTGCCTTGTGCTCCCACCTGACTGTACTGAACTTACTAAGTATGTTTTACAATTGACCCATTTTGAAGACTAATCTGCTTAATTCATCTTGTAATTATACTTTATAAAGTAATTTAGCCTCTGGGTCAGGAAAACCAGCAGCCAGTCCCCTCTCCCTGATTTTAGTCTCCTGAAAGATTTACCCCTCGCTACCTACCTTATCCTTTCCACCAGCTGATTCTTTACCTGGCTACCTGCTGCTACTTCTTTTCTGCCCACTAGGTGGCAGTGTACTCTAGGCTTCGTGCCCTTACTCACTCCTCTTATTCTTTCTTTGTCTCTGCTCACTGCTCTTCTTTTTTTTCTGCCCACTCTCATCCCTTGCCCAGTAGCCTGACTTCTCCCCCATCTACCTCTTCTTCTGTTTCTAGGCTGTACTTTCCTCTTCTCCTACCTGCTATAAACTATAACGCTCCATAGTTCCCCCTCCCTTCTGTCCTACTCATTATCTGCTCTTCTAGCAGCTACTTACCTGCTTCACTACCTTTCCCTGGGGTTCTGCTGCTCACTGATTGTCTCTGCTGACTCCCCCTCTACTTGCTCTAGCCCGCTCCGTTCACCCTACGGGCTCACTCCGCTCCCCTACCCTACCCCAATTCCCACACACCCCCAGTGCTGTTACATTTACACATCCTTAGCCACACCCACTATACTCCTCAACCTATCTCATACCATCAATTATCTACCCTTCCCCTTGCCAACTCTATACTTTATCAACCCCTCCCTACTGCAAGAATACAATAATCACTGTACTCTACCTCTTTACCCTCTGCTACCTCCCCCTTTAGTGACCCCCTATATATTCTATCATTCCATATCCCACAGTTTTACTTTATCAAAAAGTCTACATAGCCTCTCAACCCTATTAACTAAAATGATCTTTCAGAATCCAAACCTGAAACAATATCTTCTTTTACTTCTACACTAATCTTCTTAGCATTACCCTATGCTCTAACCTTCTATGAACATGTCTCCCTAACTTATAACATACCTACCCACTATCAAACTCTACCTACCACACACCCGAGCTCCCTCTCTCATAGCAACATAACCTCATCATCAATCTACCTACTCCCTAGATTTTATTAGATCTTCCCATGTCACTTACATCTACAGTAAGAATACATCACTCAAGTACTCTAAATATATAAGAACTATACTAAAACATCCCACACAACTTCTATCTCATGGTGATATCCATCCAAATCCTGGCCCAAATTCACATATCAGCAACATCCTACAAAAACAAACTACTAAGGTTGTCTCTAACCCTATACAGTTAGTGAACTCTCTCAGAATAGCTCAACTCAATATCTGCAGCATTAACAACAAACTCAGTCAATTGCATGCTCTTTTACATGTACATGCATTTGATATCCTTTGCCTCACAGAAACTTGGCTTAAACCCTCTACAGAGGATCTAGAAATAACCCCACCTGGATATAACATCCTTAGATGTGACTGCACTTCCAAGAAAGGTGGAGGTGTAGCTATACTATATAAACCTGAACTATTACTCTCAACCTTTAATGTGTTACCACCCTCTATCAACAATGCAGAACCCTGTCCATCAAACTCCAACTTAATAAATCTAAATCCATTTATATTATTTGTACCTATATTCCTCCAGGAAACAACATTAACACTCTTGAAAACATTCTTAGTAGTCTCTCCCCCAAGAAACAATTGTACTTGGAGATTTTAACATCGACTGGACTACTTGTAACTCCCCCAATCCTACCACCCATATTAATCTTCATGGCTTCTCTCAAATAATAAACACCCCCACTAGAATTCATAAACCTAATAATAAAGAAACCATCCTTGACTGGATCCTTATAAACAGTCATCCTGGAACCTATACAACAGGAACACTACCAGATGACATTAGTGACCATGTTCTAACCTATATAACAAAGCAAAAGCCTCATAGTCCTAAAAATAATACTTTTAAATCCTATCACTCAAAGAAGCACTTTAAAGTAGAAAGCTTTCAAAGTGAATTTAAGGCCTGTGACTGGTCACCACTGAAACTACTCAAACTAGATGAAGCTGTTTCCTACTTTAATACTAAATTCCTAGAAATCCTAGTTCTCCACGCCCCCCTGCGCTCTTCCCGAGTTAGGAGCAAACCAGCCCCATGGCTCACAAAACAAACCAAGGAAAAAATATTCCTTAGGAACAGAATATGGGCCAAATGAAGAGCCACTAAGAGCTCTACAGACCAGCTATTATATAAACAACGAAGAAATGCAACTAAAAAGACATTTTACTAGACAAAAAAAACTTTTATCACCACCTTCAACAATCTCACCCAAAAAACCCTCAAAAGTTCTGGTCAGGCATTAATAAACTTCTCCAACCAGGACATACCAAAACTCCAGCCCCATCTTCTATTCCCAACAATAATCCTCTACTAATAGCTGATGCCTTCAACAATTACTTCACAGAAACTATTATAACTCTTGCAAAGACACTACCTCCCACACCCCCCAACCCTTTCCAAAACACTAGCAGCTCAGTGCCCTCCTTCCATATACAACCCATACCAACATCCTATATCTGCAAACTTCTTCAAAAGCTCAAACCCTGTACCCCTTTCTGCAGACCACTTACCACCTGAATACATCCAAATAGCAGCCAAAGTCATTGCATGCCCAATATCCATCCTTATTAACAGAACAATCACAGAAAGTAACATCCTATCTATATGGAAAGTCTCTCATATTATCCCATTACATAAAGGAGGCAAATCCACTGATATCTCTAATTTCCGACCAATTGCACTACTCTCCCCACTGGCCAGAATAATGGAAAAATGTATTCATCACCAGCTACTTCAACATCTGCTCCAAAATAATCTACTGGCCAACTGCCAGCATGGCTTCAGACCCTTTCATAGCACAACTACCGCCTTGCTAACCTTCACTGACTGTATAATTAGGAATCAAAATAACAACTCCCTATCTTCTGCACTATTCATTGACCTATCAAAAGCCTTTGATATGGTTAACCATGACTTACTAATCAGTGAGCTAAAAGCCCAATCTCTTGACCCACAAACAATACGTTTGTTTACATCCTATCTAGAAAATAGACAACAAGCAGTACTCTGGGACAACAATCTCTCCTCACCTTTACCCGTAAACACTGGAGTCCCTCAAGGCTCTATTCTAGGCCCTCTTTTATTCTCCATTTTTACTAATAATCTCAACACTATTTTCCTAAAGCCACCTGCATACAATACGCCGATGACTCAACTTTAATCTGTACAGCTAAGTCATCAACCACTCTTCAGACCTTGACTCAAACAGTATTTAATACTGTAGAAGCATGGTTTACCCACCACTGCCTCCTCCTAAATCCAAAAAAAAAAAACAAATTACTGCTTTTCTCTCCCACCCAAAAATCACCAGAAATCAACTTCACAATTACCTCTAATGATGGAACTACTATTACCCCAGATACTAACACACGTCTCCTGGGCATAACCATAGATAATAAACTCAGCTACGGCGATGATATCAATAACACCATCCAAACTGTTAATAACAAACTAGGCTCCCTGTACATAACCATAGATAATAAACTCAGCTACAATGACCATATTAATAACACCATCCAAACTGTTAATAAAAAACTAGGCTCCCTGTACATAACCATAGATAATAAACTCAGCTACAACGACCATATCAATAACACCATCCAAACTGTTAACAAAAAACTAGGCTCCCTGTACATAACCATAGATAATAAACTCAGCTACAACGACCATATCAATAACACCATCCAAATTGTTAATAAAAAACTAGGCTCCCTGTATAGACTCAGACCCTACCTCACACCACTAGCGAGAACCTCTATTGCCCAAACTCACCTCATTTCTACCCTTTTCTATGCTTCTGCTATATACACCAACCTATCAAAATACAACATAAACAAACTGGAAACTAGCTATAACAACATAGCCATATTTGCCACAGGTAACCCTTTCAGAACCCACCACTGCCACAACTTCAAACAACTAGGATGGTCAGAGCTACAAAACCAACTACTGTATAATCAACTTGTGATCACACAAAAAATTCTTCATCACCCAAACAACACCCCAATCCTCACTAACCTGATTACCCCATATAAAAATCTTTCAACACTTCACTCTGCAAACAAGCTACTAATTTCTAATATCAAATCTAACAATAAAGCGGGGGACTCACTATTTACCAATATTGTGGGCAAAATCTGGAATAACCTTCTCACTCATCAACATCTCTCTTCAAGAAACACCTAAAAGAACATCAGCAACTACTCTGGCTCTGTCCCTGTTTGAAACCAGACTGAACCATAGTTCATCCCCCTTTTCCTTCTCCCTGCTCTACCCCTATCTTCTCTGCTATGACCTCTTTGTAACTAAACTCCTCAGAAGTCACCTGTACACTAGCTAGTGCTTTGTTTGTTCTTTCTTCTTTCATCTATTTCCTTCATTCTCTTTCTTCTTTCTACCCCATATGTCTCAATAACTCTGAACCCTTGTATTCTCCTACACTTGTGCCAATTCTAAACTTTCCTTTGCCTCTATACTTATTTCTTAAACATAAGTCTTATTTTTTATATCTTTTCTCTGTCCAAATATTGTTAATCCTCTCATGTGTAGTAATTCATAGAAATATGCTTTTTAAGTATTGAACTTTTAACTATTGTAGACTTGTTTTATGTATTGTATTTTTAACTACTGTTTTTACGTAAATTTTACTTAACTTTGGAGCTTATCTCCCTGGGCCTCTACTGAAAAAGGACATGTATCCAGCTAGACTAGCCCAGTCAACAAATGTAAAATAAATAAATAAATGTTACTAGGCATTCTTGTACCTCTGTTAACTGCTTTCCTATTAGTGGAGCACCCTCTGTGCTGATCTCATGCTCTTGCAGTTATGGAATATCTACCCTACACTGTCTATAGTTGTCCTTGTACAGCAGACAGGTAAACCTACAACAACATGGTCTACCTTACTATCCTCTCACAGTCTACATTGCTGTACAGTTGTGTAGTGTGTACATCGCCAGCCTATTCATCCTTATTTACTGCTATAATGATGCCAAATCCGCACTGTTATATTGTATATTTATGAGCATGGCCAGCAACAGTGCATTATTTTGTGATAATGTACACATTATTATGGCTAATATACAGTATAGTGCAAATGTCTTAGAAATACTTACAATTACTGCAGCACTGTTCATCTCTTTCTACATGAGCAATCTGCAAACACTCCAAAGCATGGAAGGGACATTATGCCTGTGTACAATCTGGCATATGGACATGTGTAGCTTCACTAACAAGAGCAGAATTGTGTAACATGTGATTCACGATCAGGCTGTCATGTGAACATATCCACCATATTATTCCTTGATTTTACTGACTGGGTGGCAATGGCTATATCAGCATTTACCAGATGCAGGGTCCCAGCCTGGAGTGCCAAAGAGAACAGGATATTTTTGTTCATCTTACAAAAGGACTTCAAGGAGCACTTGTTTGGACATTATGATGACCCATTTAGAAAGAAAAATGCCTGGTATGGCCTGGCCCACGGCTTACCTGGGCTAGAGAATCCAGCTCTCCACTGAGCAATGCAGGCACTGGTATGATGACTTGAAGTGGCACCACTCTGACCTGCTCCAGCAGTGTGGTGTGGTGTGGCGTGAGCTGGGAATAAGAGGATCGGGAACCAGACATTTTTTTTTTATGTCTCCATCATTGTATACCTTTGTTTAACAATACCTATTTTTTATTACAGCAATTTGGTTGGCTACCACAGAAGGAGGAATATCTGTCAAGGTGCGAGAGATGCAACCATATAGCCAAACTGGAGGCTAAGCTCTCTCAACTCAGTACTGGCATAACCAGTCAGGAGGAGAAGGAAACCACACTTACTACAATTCCAGTCTCACATAGACCTACCACGACAACAAACCAAACACATAAACACACAAAAACATACTCGGAGGCTCTAAATAAAAATCTGCCTAAGCAGCAGAGACCTCCAAAGCAGACACCCAAGCAACCACTACCCCAAAACAAAACACGTGCAACACATAGCTCACAAAGCCAGTGTGCCGAACAGTCACAGCCCTTAAGGCTAAACAACACACCTGATACACTTGTAATAGATGACTCTATTGTCAGGCACACTGGCGTCCCGCTCACCAGGCTGAACAAGGAGAAGGTCACAGTGAGCTGCCTGTCGGGCTAGGATCCGCCACATAACACAAGCACTCAAGTCACTCCAAGGCAAGTACAAATATGACTCAGTCATTGTCCATGCTGGTGTGAATGACCTGAGACGTACCTCCCTGGACTACATGAAAAGAGACATAGAGGAGCTCTCTGAGCATGTAGCCCAGGCTGGTATGACCCTGACCTTGAGTAGCATCTTACCCTCACCAAGAATGATGCCACAATATGAAGACAAGATGATCAATTTCAACAATTGGCTTAAGTGTTGGTGTCATTCAAAGGGGATCCAATGCCTGTCAGCCTGGCATGACATGCTCGACAAGCCACGATGCTTCGCTAGGGACGGCTTGCACCTGTCACCCCTGGGCGTTCGGATATTGGCAAAGGCTCTTGCTACCCCCATAGTGCCTTTTTTAGGCAAGGCTCAAAAGACAAACCCACCTCCATAGGTATCACAAGGGATAAGAAACTAAGAGTAATGCTACTCAACGCCAGAAGTCTAAACCTCAAGATGCACGCACTCAAAACTCTCCTTAGCATGGAGAACATCGATATCTGTGCAGTAACAGAAACCTGGTTCAAGGCTCCCGAGAGCACTCCAGCACTACCAAGTTATACCTCATACCATGCTTTTCAGCCCCAAAACTTGGACTGAACCACAAAAGGAGGGGGAGTATCAATATTCGTCAAAGATACCCACACCTCCAGGTTGGTGGCACAGCACGAAGCATCAGAGACTATCCATGTGCAACTAACTGTGGGTAAAACTGCCTTCCAGTTTATAGCCTGCTACAGACCACCCTCCCAAACACAGGAACCCCACTTGGCCTTCCTGAGAATACTGGAAAATATGAAGGTCTCTCCAAACACCATTATATTGGGCAACTTCAACTACCCAAACATAGACTGGGAGCATTACTCTAGCTCCAACACCCTAGCCCAAAGGTTCCTAGAATTTATAAACTCAAATGCTATGGAACAACTTGTTACCACTCCCAAAAGAGGGGAAAACATACTGGACCTGATCATCACCAACATGGGGACACTATGCTCCAGACCAGAAGTGTATCCCTCACTGGTAAGATCAGACCATAAACTAATCTCACTGGATATTCACATCCTGACCCCACCCTCTGCCCAGAAAACCACAGTGAAAAACTTCTCTAAAGCAAATTTCACACACCTCAAAACCGAGGTGAAATCTTTCAAAGCCCCCGGGCCTATGGAAAATACGGCCCAGACCGCAGAATCCTTTATAAACGCATTCTATGAACACCTTCAGGAATGCATGGATCATGCAATCCCAAATAAAACCAAGACCCAATCCTCCAAAGGCAGATGTCCTGTCTGGTGGACCCCATCCATAAACAAACTATACAATAGAAGGAGGAAGCTACTACATGATAGAGCAAAATCCCAAAAAGGGAAGGCATCTCTGATCAGTATTAGCAAAAAACTACAGGAACTCATAAAATCGTCTAAGGCCAGCTTCGAGAGAAAAATTGCACAGGACACTAAGGATAATCACAAGGCTTTCTTTAGTTATGTTAGGAACCTGGGTGGGAATTCCCAGATATGCTCAGAATTAGTCCAAAATGACAAAAAATACACCGAGCCCACAGACATTGCCAACATCCTAGCTGACAGGTTCAGTGCAAACTTCCCCCCCCCCACCAAAAGGGCAAATATCTATCCCAACAGAGTGCTGCCCCCCTGACATCTCAGATGCTCAGGTAAGAGCCGCCCTCTCCAAAGCAAAAAACACAGCATCAATGGGACCAGATGGTGTCCCGGGCTGCATCCTACATGAACTCCAAGAAGAGCTAAACCCAAACATAAAACTACTGTTCAATCTTAGCCTTACTACAGGATATGTACCCAAAGAGTGGCATACAGCAACAGTGGTCCCTCTCCACAAAGGTGGTGCCTCAACGGATCTTGGAAACTATCGCCTCATAAGCCTGACTAGCTTGGTCTGCAAAGCTATGGAAAGGATCATCATGGACCTCATAAATAAAGATATTGGGGACCTACAGACACTGGATCCTACCCAGTTTGGCTTTGTTAAAGGCAGATCCTGCCTCTTAAACCTGGTCGATTTCTTTGAAACAGTCACCAAGGCCATTGACGAGGGGAAGGTGGTCCACACAGCCTACCTGGACCTCGCAAAAGCCTTCGATACAATACCCCACTCGGGCATTATAGATAAGCTCACCAGCTTAAATATAAACCCCTATGTCACTAGATGGGTTGCAAACTGGCTCAAGGACAGAACCCACATGGTTAGAATTGCTGGAGCCATGTCAGACTCCAAACCAGTTACAAGTGGCATCCCACAAGGCTCAGTCCTGGGACCTCTCTTGTTCGGTATATATTTCTCGATGGTACAGGCCAACACGGAAGGACTGTGGCTGACCAAGTTCGCAGATGACTGCAAGCTGGGTGCCATAATCAACTCTCCAGCTGACACAAGCATCCTCCAAAAGGGCCTCATAGAAACAGACAACTGGTGCCAAAGCCATGGCCTCAAGCTAAATGCCAAAAAGTGTATAGTCATCCCCTTTGGCAAAAACAAAGTGCCCACAAATTACCACATAGGTGGTAATCCATTAAGTACAGAAGAAGTCATTAGGGACCTGGGGACCCAAGTTGATAGCAATCTCTCATTTGACAACCACGTGGCCAAAGTGGTTAGAAAAACATTTTATATAGCCCACCTAATCATGAAGGGATTCACATCTAGATCAGGGGAGGTTATCGTGCCTCTTTACTCATCCCTCATCAGGCCCATAATTGAGTACAATGCCCTTTTGGGATGTACCTTACCAGACACCTGCAGCAACTGGAAAGACCCCAAAAGTACCTCACCAAGAGGATCAAAGGGCTCAAACAGATGCCATATGCTGCCCGGTTAAAGAAACTCCAGCTCTACTCAGTGGCATACCGCCTGCTCAGAGGCGATCTGTGCCTGACGTATAAAGCCATGTCCAACCCGGAATTAATGGACATGCTGCACTTCAGAAAATCCAAATCCCATTGAGCTACATGCTTGAGAGACTTGAACCTCAGCACTGAAATAAATAGGACATGCTGGAGGGACAGATTCATAACCCAGAGGCTCCCTTCACTCTGGAATAAAATCCCAGTCCAGGTTAGGCAGAGTCCCACATTGACTCTCTTCAAGAGGAATCTTGATGAGTGGATGGGAGATCGTAGGTTTACCCCGGCTATCACTTCTGTGTCACTGTTAGACAGAGGCACAGTATACTAACCTCAAAAAAAGGCATAGCAAAATTAATTTAAAATGGGTGGCGAAAGCCAAACACACTCTGGCTAGGCTTATAAATGCCCTAGGGCAGATAGCCTAGTATGAACCTATGAACCTATGAACCTATGGTATCTTGTGAATATTATTCCAGCATACACCTTTATAGGATCATTTTTAAAATGTGTCACTCATCATATTTTTTCCATTATGTCTCCAACATGCAGGCCCAATGGAGGAGGAAGTGGAGATCCATCCAGGGTCACTTTAGACTCCACTTGTTCCTGTAGCTGACTGTATGTTGGTGATGCCCTCTTAGTCTGTCTCTCAGGTGCATAGGATGAAGGCTCCTCTCTTGAATGTAGTCAGGCAGTGTGGCTTTTGCTGTTGCCATGACAACTGCAGCAGTTGGTGTGTGCTGAGGTTGACTAGCACCTGGATGCTGGACTTTGTCACCCAGAATACCTTCTGGAGTAAACAGTGGATTTGCTCAACTGGCAAGCCCCAATTATCAGGCTAACAGGAAGACAACTAGACCATGGCATTGTCCATTCCAGACTGTAATATATGGTTATGTTGCTCTCTGGGCTGTCCTGATAGTGTGCTATGCTAACACTATGTCTTAAATTCCTACCTGGTGTTATCCAGTCCAACTTTGTCATTCCCCACACCTTGATGATTGTCCAACTATCCCCATCACCAAATGGTGATGCTTCTTCTTACTTTGGGCACTCACTCCATCATGCTGTGATGTAACCTGTGTTAGACCTTCTACACCAAATCCTTCACTTCCCTGTTTATATATGCCCTCTATGTATCTGTGCTCATCCTTTGACCTCCCTTTCCTTACCCAGTTTAATGCCCACAAATTCACACACAACCATTCTCTGTTCATACAGAAAAGAGAGCTATTCCAAAAATTATATACCTCCCCTCTCTGCCTTGTGTTTTCCTATTAGTTCTCTTTGTATGCTTCCCTCTACTTCCCTTTCTTACTTTCCTTTTTAATTTCTCCCAAGTATTTGGGGATTTTAATACCATGACAGGAACAGACCCCATTCCTAAGTCAAAGCATAATTAAAGTTCATGAAAATAGTATTGTTTCAATCTTTGAGATGTCAGCCAGAAGTGCTCTTTGCAACACCTGCAATGCACCCAGTACTGACTCCTTGTGCAATTCATATGGAATTACATGTATCAATAACATATCTAAATACGACTTTAGATTCTTTTTTATAAGACCCGTTGCTCCTACTACTATTGGAATTGTCTGGGTATCTTTCTTCCACATTGCTCTCATTTCTGCCTGCAAATCCTGATATTTTAAGACTTTGTGTCTGTAAGCAAGTCACTGTAGTCACTGGGTGTAATGATTTCAAAGAACAATGCTTCAAGATCAAGCCTTCTTTTCATTGACTACTATATCTGGTTTTCTTGCATCTATTTTTTGAACTATTGGTAATGGGCGATCCCATGTGTTATAAACTTCATCATTTTCTATAATGCTTTGCGGCTTATGTTTCCAATGTTTTTCAGCTACTTCAATATTATAATGTTTGTACAATCCCCACTGCAGCAGTCTGACCACATTATTATGCCTTTCTGTATACAATCCTTCTGTCATTAGTATGACACAACTAGCAAGAAGATGTGCAACTGTTTCCAATTCTGTTTTACAAAACCTACATTTGTCTGTTTTTCCCACATTTTCAATGTACTTTGTAAACTAACATGTACGTAGTCCACTATCCTGGGCTGCCACTATTAACCTTTCATCCTTTGGTTTAAATTCACCTCTCCTTAACCACTCCTGCATTTGAACCCAATCAACACAAGAATGTTTAAGAGCTGTCTATATTTGCAACTATATTTATGCATTTTCCAAATTTCTAGCCTTCTCATCTGATCCTTCACCTTATATTCTTTCTTTTGTTTTATGACGTATTCAGTTGCTTGCTGATTTTTATCTACTTCTGGTTTGATTTCCATTCCTGCTTGACACCGATATGCTTCTGTTAAACTAAGCAGGGAAGTCATCTTAAACTTATTCTCCTCATATTTCAAAACTTTCACTACATTTGGGTCTTCTGAGGTCAGCAGAAATGTATACAGTCCCATGATTGCAGATCTATACATGTAATCAGTTTCGAGGAGGCCCATAGCTCCTTCAGAATGCGGAATATATAATCTTGCTATGCATTGATTTTTATAAATCATTTGATGAGCATGAAGCATCCTTCTTGTTTTCCTGTCCAACTGATCCAACACCTTTTGGGGACAGTCAGTCACTCCAAAACTATAAGTTAGGACAGGAACAGCAAATTGGTTTATATCCTGGACTTTGTTCCTAGATATCAGTGCTGTTTTCAGTATTAATTATAGTCTTCTAAAATGTTCCTTAGTACATTTTATTTGCATTTTTTCATGTTTTATTATTGATCCTTCATCAATTCCCATATATTTATACACTCTCTCTTGTTCAAGTTCTTTTATATCACATTCCTGTTCCAGGTTGATGTTTTCTTGATGCTGTAGCTTTCTTGCTTTAAAGGTTGCTTTTGCATAAATGACATTCTTATATCATCTGAAAAAGTTTTGATGACTTGCAGCAGTGCTTTCAGTTCCTTATCGGATGTATGATACAGTTTTAAATCATCCATAAAAAGATGAGAAGTCTTCACACTTTGTTGTTTTCTGGGAGCCAAATTGTAGCTATGACCTAATCTTTTAAATAGACTGCTTAATGGGTTAACAGCAAGACAGAAGAGCACCGGTGTCAAAGAGCCACCCTGTAATAGCCTTTGAATGATTATTCCTGGAATAATAACTTGTCCTTTATCATGGCTTAACTGCAAAGTGGTTTGCCACTGTTTCATGGTCGTTATAATTTAATTTAATATAATCAGTGTAGGGTGTATCATACATTACTTACTTTCTCTTTAATTTCTCCAAACCTTTTGGGTTTCTAATACCATGACTGGAATGGACCCCATTCCTAAGTCAAAGTATGAATAAAGTTCATGAAATTAGTATTGTTTCACTCTTTGATGTCAGCCAAAAGTGTTCTTTGCAGCACCCGCAATGTGCCCATGACTCCTTCTGCAATTCGTCTGGAGTTGCATGTAATTGTAGCATATCTAAATGGGATTGTAAACTCTTTTTAATAAGACCCGTTGCTTCTACTACTATTGGAACTATCTGGGTATATTTCTTCCACATTGCTCTCCTTTCTGCTTGAAAATCCTGATATTTTATAACTTTGTGGCTCTCTGTTGTAGGACACTGTAGTCACTGTGTGTGGCAATTTCAATGATCAATGCTACTTTTGTCTTCTTTTCTTGGACCACTCTATCCAGTTTTCTAGCATTTATCTTTTGAACTGTTAGCAATGGATGATTCCCATGTGATGTAGACTTCATCATTTTATATGATGCTTTGTGGCTCATGTTTCCAGTGTTTTTCAGCCACTTCAGTACCATAATGTTTGCACAATCCCTGGTGGAATACTCTCGCCACATTATTATGCCTTTCAGTATACAGTCCTTCTGCTATTAGTATGTGACAACCAGCAACGAGGTGTGAAACTGTTTCCAATTCTGTTTTGCAAAATCTACATTTGTCTGTTTCTCCCACATGTTCAATGGAATTTGTAAACCAATGTATACATAGTCTACTATCTTATGCCACCAATATTAACCTTTAAACTCTTGGTTTGAATTCATCTCTCCTTAACCATTCCTGGATTTGTTCCTGATCAACAGGAGGTTCTTCCAGAAGTTTTCCATACTTGCAACTATATTTATGCATTTTACACATTTCTTGCCTTCTCATCTGGTCCTTCACATTATATTCTTTCTTTTGTTTTTTGGCACATTCAGTTGCTGCCTGATTTTTATCTACTTCTTGTTTGATTTCAATTCCTGCTTGACGCCAATATGCTTCTGCTAGATCAAGCAGAGAAGACATCTTAGATTTATTCTCCTCATGTTTCAAAACTTTCACTATGTTTGAGTCTTATGAGGTTAGCAGATATGTGTGGAGTCCCACAATTGCAGATCTATACATCTATACATGTAATCAATTTCAAGGAGGACCATCCCCTCCTTTAGAACGGGGAATATATAATCTTTATAAATCATTTGGTGAGCATGAAGCATCCTTCTTGTTTTCCTATCTAATCTATCCAACACATTTTGGGACCAGTCAATCACTCCAAAACTGTAAGTTAGGACAGGAAGAGCAAATTGGTTTATAGCTTGGATTTTGTTCCTAGATGTCAGTGCTGTTTTCAAAATTAATTTAAGTCTTCTGAAATATTCATTACTAAGTTTTATTCACATTTGTTCATGTTCTATTGCTGATCCTTCATCAATTCCCAAATATTTATATTCGCCTTCTTCCTCAAGTTCTTTTATAGCACATTCTTTTCCCAAACTGATATTTCTCCTGGTGTTGCAGTTTTCCTTCTTTAAAGGTTGCTTTTTCACATTTATCAAGACCAAATCTGAAAAAGTTTTGACAACTTGCAGTTGTGCTTTCAGTTCCTCATGTGATGAACTATACAGTTTTAAATCATCAACAAAGAGAAGATGAGAAGTCTTTCCACTTTATTGTTTTCCAGGAGCCAAATTGTAGCCATGGCCTAAGCTGTTAATGAGTTATGGGCAAGGCAGAATAGCAGCGGTGACAAAGAGTCACCCTGCAATATCCCCTTTTTAATTTTTATCCCTGGGATAATAATCTGTTTTTTATCATGGCTTAATTGCAAAGTGGTCTGCTACTGTTTCATGGTCACTGTAATGTAGTCGATCAGTGTAGGATGTACAGCAAAATAATGGGTATAGTTCCCCATACTAAAGGGGTGGTGTAAGCCACAAAACTATGGGCTAGGCTTGTAAATGCCCTCGGGCAGATAGCCTAGTATGAACCTATGAACCTATGAACCTATGTATGTTATACATTTTTAAGCAATCTCTTATCCATGAATGTAGGATACTATCAAATGCTTTTTTGTAGTCAATCCATGCCGTACTTAGATTTTTCCCCTTTTTACAGTTCTCCACTATAACTTTATTTAACAACAAATGATCATTTGTTCCATATTACTTTCTTTTATTGCCCTTTTGTTCTACTGCCATAATTGAGTTTTCTTCTAAATGGCTATAAACTCAGTTCCCATGTATAGTTCATACATCGTTGGAAGGCAAGTTATTGGTCTATAATTTTTAGGGTAGCTTGCAGGTTCACTCTTAAGTAGGAGCATTGTTTTTCCTGTTGTTAGCCAGGTTGGTGTCTGTTCAGGGTGTCCATATAAATAGTTCTTACTCATGGTTAAATCTTCATGCAAAGATGTTAATACTTTATTTATTTTTTTTTTTTTATTTTACATTTGTTAACCGGGCTGGTCTAGCTGGATACATACCCGTTTTCAGTAGAGGCCCGAGGAGAAAAGCTCCAATACAAAATGGAAGTACATGTTTAAATTACAAAATTCAAAGTATAGTTACTACAAAGAGAATATAGATTACATATGCAGGAATGAAAAATTACATAGATGTTATATAAGACAAGAGAATATAGATTACATATGCAGGAATGAAAAATTACATAGATGTTATATAAGACAAGGACAGACAGGAGGTTATACACAAAACATTGATTTTGTTATATTACTGGAAAATAGACTGAAATCGGAGAATCTTCCTAAATTGTTATAAGGAAAGAGAGATTTTAGAGATCTGCAATTAGGGAAATGGGCTAGGGATATGGGACTAGAAGGTATGAGATATGTAGTTAGTCAGGTTCACGACATGGGCATATCCATTGTGTGGAGAGATATTCTTTAAGGTTAAATTTGAACTGATTGAGTGAAGTAGTAAGTCTAAGGTTGTTTGGCAGGAGTTCCACTGCTTGCCAATGGAATTAGCGAGGGCATCCCCACCTAAGTTTTGCTTTAATAGTTAGGATCTGGATGCTGTTTGATGATCGGAGACTGTTGAGGTTAGTATATGGAGTCAGAATTCTGCACAGTGAGGGAGTTCTATCAGGATGGTTGATTATTTTATAAGCTTGAGTTGGCTAAGTTTGAGGAGATTTGGCAGTTCCAACCATCCAAGTTTCCTCAGGTTAAGGCAATGATGGGTTCGATAAGGGAACCTGTAATAAATCTGGCAATGTGGTTGTAGGCAAGAGAGCATGTTAAGTTCACGTTTATTGAGAAAAGAGAGGATCGGGAAGCATAGAGGAGGGAAGAGAGGAGATGGAGTGCAATAGTTAATTTGGTAGGGGAGTTAGGAAGTTTTAATTCTGTATATAGATCCTAGTTTTTGTTAACAGACTTTACTGTTTGGGTAATGTGTATGTCAATTTGAGCTTATGATCAATAGTAACACCTAGCAGTTTGGTACTGGTGACAGGGTTATGAGGGTCCCATTATTGGATTTAATATGGAAGGTTATGTTGTTAGTGTTTGGGAGTTCTTTACCTAGAGGTGAGAAGACGTTGGGGAAGAAAAGTAATAGTTTGGTTTTAGCTGGGTTAAGTAGGAGTTTTAAGTCAGTGAACCATTTTTCAACTAGTGAAAAACAATGTTGTGTGATCGTTTGGAGATTCGAGAGGAGACGTCGGAGCAGATTAAGGTGGAGTCGTCGGCATATTGGATGCAGGTGGATTTAGGGATGACTGATTGAAGGTCATTTATGAAGATGGAAAACAGAAGTGGGCCCAGTATCGAGCCCTGAGGAACACCTATGGTATTAGGGAGCAGTCCTGATATTCTGTTTTGCCACAGGACAGCTTGTTGCCTACCAGTGAGGTAGGCATTGAACCAGTTTAGTGCTGGAGTGTCCAGGCGTAGGGTTTCAAGGATGTTAAGAAGGAATTGATGATTGACCATATCGAATGCTTTTGATAGGTCCAGAAAGAGGGCAGAGGATATGAGTTTGTTATTACGATTGTTGTTGATTGAGTCAACAAAGGAAAGGAGGGCAGTAGTTGTACTATGGTGTGGCGAAAGCCGTGCTGGGCATTGGACAAGAGATGATTAGAGGTCAGATAGTGAAGAAGTTGTTTGTGGATGCATCTTTCCATGATTTTCGCTATCGGGGACAGGATGGCTATTGGTCTATAATTTGGCGTTTCAGGAGGTACCTCCTTTGTGAAGCGGAATGATATAGAAGTCTTCCAAATGGAGGAATGTTCATCTCAGTTATAGTTCTATTGATAAGGATTGATATGGGGTAGGCTATTTCATCAGGCAATTTGTAAGAATTCCAGGAAGGTGGTCAGCCGCTAGGGTGGTTGGTTTGAGTTTTTAGGAGGGAGCGTACATAGGAGGAAGAGACTGGCTTTAAATTGAAGGGGTAGGGTGTCAAGATGCAGTTTCGCAGCAGGTGGGGAAGTGGAGGTAAGTTGACTGGCTAGGGTTTGGATAGTCTCAGTGAAGAAGGAGTTAAAGGTGTTGGCTACTTCTTCTTAGCCTTTCTCTAACAATTTCTCAGGGGTTGGGGTGGAAGTTTTGCCTGGGTGCAGAAGGTTGTTAAAACCTGCCCAGAATTTCTTTGGGTTGTTCTGGTGTTTTTGCTGGAGGTTGCAGAAGTATTGTTTTTTGTCTTGGGTAATGGCAGTTTTAGTGGCATTTCTTAGTTGTTGAAATTTATAACGGTCTTGGGGGGGTTTCGTGGCTCTCCATTTATCCCAGGCTTGGTCACGGAGTTTGATTTTGGATTTAGTATCACTAGTTAGCCAAGGTGCTATGCGAATTTTGGTTCTAATTTGTCTATGTGGGGCATGTGAGTCAAGTATCTTAAGGAATGTGTCATTGAAGTGGGACACACTGTCTTCTAGTGAAAGAGTTTTTAATATGGTCCAGTTGCAGGATTTCAGGTCGGCAAGAAATAGTTGAGGGATGAATTTTTTTTTGTTTCTGATTAGTCTATATAGGGGTTAGAAGTAGGGCATTTATGTTTAATGATATAAGTTATTAGGTGATCGCTGAGGTCACAGGGAAGGGTACCAGTGGTGTAGTTATTAGAGTCCCTATTAGTAAGGATCCAGTCAATAATACTTTCTTTTTGAAGTGAGTTGCCTATTCTGGTTGGGGATAGGATATTTTGGGAAAAACCATGTAGGTTAATAGGTTGTGGAGTTATATGGGTAGAAAAGAGAGACCAGTCAATGTTGGCGTCTCCAAGTACTATGGATTCTTGAGGGTAGTTGATGGCTAGCCAGCTCAGGGTATGCTCCAGGTTTTCGTTTCTTCCCTGGTGGGATATAGGTTACAATAAGGTTGATGTGTTTTTGAGTGTTTAGGCAGATCTGTAGGGCTATAATTTCTAGGTTTGAGATCATAGGAGGTTGTACTTGGTTCTTAAGGATGTTAAGGGTATTTTTAAACATAATAGCTATTCCTCCACCTTTTTTCTTTGCACGATCAGCCCTGAGTATATTGTACCCGGGTGGGAGGATCTCTTCATTCTTAGTAGTGGGTTTTAGCCATGTTTCGGTTAGACACATGATGTCAAGGGACTGTGTAGCTATGATGGCGTGAAGGTTGTGAATTTTATTGTTAATGCTTCTTAGGTTCAGGTGTAGTATTAGAAGGGAGTCAGTAGATTTTTGGGTTATATTATGGGGGTTAGAAATTGGCATAGTGGTGGGACCTGGGTTTGGGTGAATATCTCCGTCGATGTTAATACAATTTTTCAAGTAAACTAAAAATCTTTGTAATTTAAATAGGATTTTGAGATTAGATTTGTTATGTGGAATTTTAGGGTGTTGAAGTGTGGGGTGGACTATTTTGGGGGATACATTTTTGTCCTGGTAGATTGAAGGTGGAATATAACTGACATGGAGATTGTATTGGGAGTTGGTGTGGCACTTAGGGAAAGAGATACCCATAAGGGTTTGGTTTTCATATATTGTTAGGATATAGGTGGTGATGAGAAGTATAACTATAATGGGGGTATTAGTATAGGTGAAGTTGGCCATACTGAAGAAAAGAAAAAGGGTATTTAGTGAGGGAAGAGACTTTGTGTGGGATTTGTTAAAGGGTGTGGGCCTTGGGGTGGGAGGAGTAATGGGGTGTGACAAGGGCCTTGGATTTGTTAAGTGGGAAAGTGGGAGGGACTATTTGTTGCTATAAAAGTAGGGATACTGGGGGTGGGATAAGGGGCAGGGAGGAGCCCGAGTGAAGCGAGCCGGAGCGGGGTCTACACCGCCAGGAGATTTTGCAGGGTCTTTAGAGGTAACAATAGCCACTAGTATAACTCAACACAGAGGAGTTACTAGTGCTGGTATATATAATACAATTTTCCAGGCTTTGTAGTATTGAAGTCTTCAAGTGAGAGTGTCATGTTCTTAACAAGAACAGTATAATTCTCTCTGAGTAGGATAATAATTCTTTGAGTTTACCCTGAGTTTTAAGAAGAGTTTAGGCTGCAGGTTTAGTTTTCGTTTGTGGTCCAGATGGGCGCGATGTCAGGTCTTGGGAACCACAGGAAGCTAGGCAAGGGAGGGGGCTACCTATGATACAAGTGAGGGAGAGAGATATGAGTGTTAGAGTTAATAATGTTGAAATTAGTACTAGCAGGTTAAGACAGCAATCCGGATTAGCCACAAACACACTCAAATGACTTCATATTCCTTAAAGTATACATTTAAAAGAAAAACATTCAAATACTATGAAATAGCATCTAATAACTTTAGCTTAGTTAAATACACAAGGAGATGCTGTGTAATAGTTTCAAATGAGATTATATCTTAGTCGCTATGTGTTTAGATAAGAAAGACGCTAAGCGTGCATCAGCAACAACAAGTAGCTAACAAGAATGCATTAAAACACATTTAAGTACTATGGAATAGGTACGGATGCCTTCATATAGATTAAATACACAGTCAGATGCTAAATTTTAACTTTAAATGACTTCAGATCTAGGTCGCTAATGAGTTATGATTAAAAGACGCCTAGAGTTAGTCAGCAACATGTACAAGCCTTTGCATAGCATTAAAACACATTCGGATACATAAAATACCATTAAGTTACTAAATTATAACTTTAAATGACTGCAGAACTAGGTAAACATGAGTTGTGATGAAAAGACACTAAGTGTAAGTCAGCAACATGTGCAAGCCTGTGCGTAAGCAGTAAAACACATTCAGGTACTTTAAACTAGGTTCAGTTGCCTTCATATACATAAAATACCATTCTGTTACAAAATTATAACTTTAAATGACTGCAGAACTAGGTCGCTTATGTGTTTTGATGAAAAGACGCCAAGTGTGCGTCACAACACGTGCAAGCCTTTTCGTTGAGTAATGCACGGCTACAGCTGGCAAGCAGACACGCCAGAGAGAAAAATGATGTCAGGAGTAGAAAAATAATACAACAGTACAGTGCATCACAACACGTGCAAGCCTTTTCGTTGAGTAATGCACGGCTACAGCTGGCAAGCAGACACGCCAGAGAGAAAAACGATGTCAGGAGTAGAAAAATAATACAACAGTACAAGTACAATGCTCCAGATCACACCCGTAATGTTTCAATAAGGTAATTAGACCTTATAGGAGTTACCTGTAAGCCAGGAGAGGCGACCGGGCAGGAGAAGAGACAGAACAAAATGCAGATTCAGTTTGCAGTTAGCGGTGAACAAGCAGGATGATTTATAAACTTCCTGACGTCAGCATACACTACACCGCCAGGAGATTTTGCAGGGTCTTTAGAGGTAACAATAGCCACTAGTATAACTCAACACAGAGGAGTTACTAGTGCTGGTATATATAATACAATTTTCCAGGCTTTGTAGTATTGAAGTCTTCAAGTGAGAGTGTCATGTTCTTAACAAGAACAGTATAATTCTCTCTGAGTAGGATAATAATTCTTTGAGTTTACCCTGAGTTTTAAGAAGAGTTTAGGCTGCAGGTTTAGTTTTCGTTTGTGGTCCAGATGGGTGCGATGTCAGGTCTTGGGAACCACAGGAAGCTAGGCAAGGGAGGGGTCTACCCTGAGTTTTAAGAAGAGTTTAGGCTGCAGGTTTAGTTTTCATTTGTGGTCCAGATGGGGGCGATGTCAGGTCTTGGGAACCACAGGAAGCTAGGCAAGGGAGGGGCTACTTGAAATACCAGCACCTCTCTGTTGTATTTATTGTTCACACAGTCTTCTGGTACTAGTCTTCCTCTACAAAGATGACAATTTCAAAATAATTCCTTCAAAAATTAGCAATGTAGCCAACATCCATGTAATAAGGCATGGGTCAACAGGACTATTTCTCCTTTTACCAGAGAAAAGATTGCAAGAAACTCTCCTCCAGCTAGTTAACTTTAAAAGTTAAGTACTGCATCTGGGCCTGGGGTTTTCCAATTAGAGGCTTTTCTTAACTTTATTTCAATCTCTTTGGCTGTTACTTCATCTCATTTCATATCCTGTACCTTTAAACTTCTTATTCTTTCTTTAACTTCTTCTATCCATTTAGCATTTTTGTTATATTCCACAGGATCTTCATAAATACTTCTCCAAAACATATCTATTTCTTCTTTTTTGGTGGTCTTTCAATTCCTTTTACCTTGTTTCCCAATTCTCTATAAAACTTTTTTGGGTCATCAATAAACTGCTTATTTTGTACTTCTTCTTTATTTATATTTGTCTTCGTATCTTTTAAGCTTTTCCACCTGTGCTGAAATTTTTAGTTTGTTATTTGTGTTAGTGCATTATAGATTCTGGTCTGTTCTAATACTGCACATTGCTTTTATCACATCTATCTTTTTTAGTATTTTTGTTGATCTGTTCCCTCTTCTATACCTTTATACCTACCAGACAACACCCCAATACTCTCTCCACTTCTAATTCCTTACAACAATCTTAACTCACTTCGCTCCTCTAGTAAACTCATGACTAGATCTATGAAGGCAAACAATACAGCAGGTGATTCTCTATTCACTAACACAATAGGTAAAAGTTGGAATCTCTTACCTAGTGACATAACTCTGACTACATCCCTGCCACTTTTCAAACAGAAAATTAAACTATACTTCCAAAATCATTGGCTTTGTTCCTGCAACACACCTGACTAGCCATCCTCTCTCACTCTGTTTCTCCTCCACTCTTTTCATCTCTACCCTTTTTCAGTTCTGTTTCCTTTACTTTTGGGATTTAACTATGTACATTTTGTACAATCGTTGATATTTAATGAACTGCATATTGTAAACGTGTTTTTCTCTTTGAAATTATCTTTTCATTCTTTTTGTTTTTGTAATTTCTGATTGAGCTATATCTTAGATTAGTCAATTTTTTATATAATGTACTTAGTATATAGTGGAGCTTTTCTCCTCGGGCCTCTGCTGAAAATGGACATGTATCCAGCCAGACTAGCCCGGTCAACAAATGTAAAATAAAAATAAAAAAATAAATAAAAATAGTCTTCTGACAGTGACACTTTTTGCCTTAACTGCTTTATTGTTTTCTCTATTCGATACTTCCATGATGGGATTCAATTTTTCCCTCCCTTTCCCTCACTACCCTGTGTTCTTGTGGTAGAACTTTATCAGTTATTAATTTAGTTGCACAGTAATGTATCCTGTTTACTTCTGTTATATCATATGGATCTCTATGAACAGTCCTAATTACTGTGTTCTTTATTTTCTGACTTTTTGGGTTTTATTGACCTTCTGCAGTCTATTTCTTTCATTGATCTTGATATATCTGTCTATGTCTATTAAATCAAGCAATTCTTCTCTTAGCTCATTTTCTTCCAAACTGAGGGCACATCCCTTATTTTCTATTTCCTGCGGACATTCTATAGAAGGTTCTATAGCATCTTCCTGTGACACATTCTCTTCAATTTCATCCTGTGTCATCTGTTGTTCTGTCATATGGGAACTTACTGGCCTATCACTCCTCAACACTGACTGCATCAGAGTTTCCACACTTTCCTGTTCCTTTTCTTGCTGTCTAGCTTCAAGTGAACATTTATACTGGTTTCCTGTGGAAGGCTCCAAATTATCTTCATATGGCACCTGACCAATTGCTTTCTGCTCCACTGGCTTCTCCTTAATTTAGATATCCATTGCTCTATCCTGTTGATGTGCTTTCTGAATTAGATTTTCTGCACTGAGTCCTTCACTTTGCAGGTACTCGATAACCTCAGTTTCTATTTCTTTAACTTCACCATTACTAATTTCCTTTTTTACTTTTCCTCTTTGTCTTCTTATTTTTTGTATTGTAAAGTTTTCCATGTCTGGATTCCTTTGCCTGTATTTCTCTTCAAATATCTTTTGGTGCTGCTCTTTTTATATTAGTTAGTTTTGCTTTCTCCTTTGCATAAATATACAACCATATTAAATCGCTTTTCCTTTCCCATGTCCATATTTCTTCTTCAGATGCTTCCTGATCTTCCTGCTTCTCCTTACTTTGGGACTCACTCCATCATGCTGTGATGTAACCTGTGTTAGACCTTCTACACCAAATCCTTCACTTCACAGGCACTCCATAACTTCAACTTCTATTTTTTAACTTCTACTTTACTAATCTTCTTTTTTATGTTCCATCTTTGTGATATTATTTTTTATTTTTAAATTTTCCATATCTGGATGCCTCTGCCTGTGTTTCTCTTCGAATATCTATGGGGCTTCCTTCTTTATACTGATTAATTTGGCTTTTTCCTTTGCATAAATATTGCATCATATCAAATCTCTCTTTCTTTCCCATATCCATATTTCTTATTTATACTTTTCAAATATCTCTTGGTTTTGTTGTTTATCTTTTTGCACTTCCTCAGATGCTTCTTTTTTCAAACAGATCAAACTTTCTTGATCTATATACTGTTTTTCACAAAGCTGTTGTATTAATAAATGCAAATTTTCATTTGAATCTTCTGACAGTTTTTCTTGTAGAAGTATTTTTCTTTCCTCTGATTTCTCTTTTAATCAATGTAAAATTCTGTGCTTTTTGCACAATAGTAACAATACATAAATACAAAGACATGCATGTGGAGCATTTCTCCCCATGCCTCCGCTGAAAAATGGCTTCATTCTAAGTCGGACTTTCCTGGTTAACAAATGTAAAATAAAATAAAAAAATAAATAAAATAAATAAATTTCTTTCTTATCCTCAGTAGTTCACTCTATCGTCTTTATGGCTCTTCTTTGGCCTATCAGTTTTTTTATTTTTGTGGCCTGCTACTTCTTTCTACAACAGGGGGGCCATCCTTTCCCTGAGCCTGGCCTGGCCCCATTGTAGGAATGTTTACATAGTTTGAGGGTCCTACACTGTCATTTTTTCCAGTCCTGGCACCAGCCTACTAGGATTGGGCACTTTTTTATCCTGGGTCTTGTGCACCAAGCTATCTCTTTTAATTTTTGACCTACTTTTGTCCATGATCTATGCTATATAAATATAGCCTATATATCAGTCACCTTGGAGAGATTTTGTAGAAAACAGGGTCTACCTCATGAAGGCACTCACCAAGACTTGATGGTGAATTCAATTTCAGCACTACTACTCTCCTTTGCATGCTGACTTTTCATCTCTCCATTTGGACCCCCTTCACTTTCCTGTGCAGGTAGATAGATATAGATATAGATATTGATATAGATACAGATAATCAATATCAATATCTATACCTATGTATCTCTCTCTCTCTCTCTCTACATATATATATATATATATATATATATATATATATATATATATATATATATATATATATATATATATCCTCTTCAATATATTTATAAATCACTTCTGCAACTCTATCCCTTTCTCAAATATCATCCAATACGCAGATGATTCAATTATTATCTGTTCTGCCACCTCCATCCCTACACTCCTAAAGCTTACACAAGATGCATTCTCAACCACTGAACAATGGATGAAAAAATATCACCTAGCACTTAATGCCTCTAAAACCAAATTAATGGTATTTACTCCCTCTAAATTCACCTCTTTCAATACAAACATATTCTTTACCACTAGCCACAACAACACATCTCTGGAACTGGTGTCAGAGGCCAAATTACTAGGGGTCCAAATTGACAGTCAGCTTAAATTCAATTCCCACCTTCAACTAAATATCAAAATAACCCACCAAAAACTTGGCATGCTCTACTGACAAAATCGTTATCTCACGCCCTCCACTAAATCACTCTCTCTACCTCATTTCTTATCCCCTCCCTTCTCTATGGAGCCCCACTCCTAACTAACTTACAATATTCCCTTAAAACACAACTTTCCTCTTGCTACAACAAAATTGCCAAGTTCGCCACCAGCCATAAGTCCTCCACCCATCACTGTTCTTCTCTCCACAAACTAAAATGGCTACAACTATCCAATCATCTCACCCACACTCAACTTATTCTTGCACATAAGCTCATTTTCAACCCCTCCCTCTGTCCCTCCCTTTCCTTTGCCTTTAAAATGCACCCACCTGACAGATTACTAAGGTCTAACAACCAAAACCTAATAGAATTGTATAAACCAACTCGTCCCCCAGGTAAAAATCTCCTATCCTATGGTCTAGCATGTCTCTGGAACTCTCTACCACCATCCATTCGTACCACCTCTAACCGCTTTCTATTCAAAAAATCTCTTCACTCACATCTAGTATCCCAGTGGGAATGCTCCTGCTCTCACCCCACATAATTTACACTGGCAATTTCCATTTTACTTTTCTCTCCCCCTCTTTACACTGGCAATTTCCATTTTACTTTCTTTCATACATCCTTCCCTTGTACTTACTAAGCTATTTACAAAGAATGTACCTCTTAAGTGCAAGCTTCCTTAAGATGTAATGGCTTCTCAGTATTTATACTGTAATGTTCCTTTTTTACCAGTCTGTAGCATCTGTAATGTTTTTCACTAGTCTGTACTATTTTGTAATGTTTTTGTTGTAGTCTGTAACATTTGTAAAAATTGTAACCTAAAACCTTATTGTAACCTTGCTTGTTTTTGGAGCTTTTCTCCCCAGGACTCCATTGAAAACGGGTTCATTTTGGCCCAATGGACTATCCTGGTAAACCAACTGCAAATAAATAAATAAATATTGATATAGATATATACATAACACATAGATAAATATATATATATAGATCTGTTGTTTTGTTTTGCCCGTAACCCATTAAGCTGTTTACTTAACAGATTAGGTCTTGATTACAATTAGGCTCCCAGAAAACAACCTTGTTTAAAGACTTCTCATCTACTTTTTGTGGATGACTTAAAACTATAGTTCTTTGGATGAGTTGAAAGCACAACTACAAGTGGTTAAACCTTTCTCAGATGATATAAGAACAACATTTGGTCTTGGTAAATGTGCAAAAGCAACATTTAAAGTAGGAAAGTTGCAGTACCAAGAAAACATCAGTCTGGGACAGGAATGTGATATAAAGGAATTTAAGCACAAAGGAGTGTAAACATATTTGGGAACTGATGAAGGATTTGCAATAAAACATGAACAAATGCAAATAAAACCCAGTAAGGAATACTTCAAAAGGCTAAAACTAATTTTGTAAACAGTCTTGACATCTAAGAATAAAGTCCAAGCTACAGACCAATTTTCTGTTTCTGTTCTAACTTGCAGTTTTGGTGTGACTGACCTCAAAGGGTACTGGATTAGTTGGACGGAGAAACAAGAAAAATGCTTCAACCTTATCAAATGATATAAAAAATTCAGTGTATACCAAGATTATATATTCCATACTCTGAAAGAGATACGGACCTCCTCAAAATTGATTACATCTATAGATCTGCAGTCATGGGACTGCATGCATGTCTGCTGACTTCATCAAATCCAAATATAGTGAAAGTTAAGATGACCTCTCTGCTTAGTTTAGCAGAAGCATTCCAGTGTCAAGTGGGAATGGAAATGAAACCAGAAGTAGACAAAAACTGGGCAGCAACTGAATGTGCCAAAAAACAAAAGGAAGAATATAAGGTGAAGGATCAGATGAGAGGGCAAGAAATGTGGAAAAGCCATAAATATAGTGGCAAGTGTATAGATCAACTGGAAGAATCTCATATTGATCAGTATTTGAGGCAGGAATGGTTAAGAAGAGGTGAGGTGAAACCTAAATGTGAAAGGTTAATAATAGCAGCCCAGGATAGTGGGATATGTACACTTTGGTTTACAAAGTCCATTGAACATGGGGTAGAAACAGTAATGTAGGTTCTGTAAAAAAGACTTCAAAGCATCTGCATATCTTCTTCTTGCTGGGTGTGATACACTAATGGAAGAGGGCCTGAAGACTGAAAGCCACAATAACGTGGCAAGACTGTTGCATTGGGGATTGTGCAAACAGTACAATATATAAGAAGCTGAGAAGTACTGGAAATATGAAACACAAAGTATTACAGAGAATAGTCAAGTCTACACCACATGGATCACCCATTACTAACAGTTCAAAAAATAGATGCGAGAAAATCAGGAAAAAATCCAGGAAAAAAGTAGCATTGATCATTGAAATTGCTAGACCTAGTGATTACATTGACTCACATACAGAGAGGCTCACAGAAATAAAATATCAGGATTTGCAAGCAGAAAAGAGACAATGTGAAGGAAAGATACTCAGACAGTTCAAATAGTAATAGGAGCAATGGGTCTAATAAAAAATAATCTACAGTGTGTGTATATATGTGTGTGTGTGTGTGTGTGTGAGTGTGTGTGTGTGTGTGTGTGTGTGTGTGTGTGTGTGTGTGTGTGTGTGTATATACTTATTTTAGTGACAACACCCAAATATAAACATTCAGAACATCGACCAAAAAAAATTGACTTTGCAAATCTCAACACGCTACTATGCATGCTCCAAGCAACAGCCTCAGCACATGCAACATGTAAACTTAAAAAATAAGTTAAAAACATTGAAACAGTCCCATCCACTCCCTCTGCTAATTATATAACTAACTCCAAGATTGCACATTGTTGGCGAAAGGCCATATTCCCCAAACCAGAGAATTACACAGTCTCACACACCTGTCAACATTCTACTTAGTCAACCAAATTTTGTTAGCTAAACAGATGCCAAACAATGCTAATGTCCACCACATTCAGTATTCCTATAGCTATATCTATATATGCACACACACACACACACACACACACACACACACACACACACACACACACACACGCTTTTTGCTCCCCATTTAATGGATAAATAGGGTGGCCAGATGTGTTTGGCCATACACATTACTGTAGAGAGTGTCCATTTTGCAGTTTTATGCTGTGCTATAGTTTGCTGTCTGTGAACATCAGTCAGTTTCTGGCAACATGCAACTTCATGTCCCTGCCTATAGGACTACCAGGATTTTATAGTGTGGCTTACATTACATCATACAAGTCAGTCATGGATGCGTTGATATTGCAAGGTTATGTGCTACCTGAAATACTATCACTACTCAGCCACTGTGTCACTGCTTAATTTAGATTATGCAGTTCAGTCTTCAGTATGCCACTGCAATGCCTCCATAACTACAGATATAATTAATAAAATCACTGAATCATTGAATTAAATCCGCGGTGGTGCAGCGGTAGCGTTGTTGCCTCACAGCAAGAGGTTCTCCTGTTCGATTCTTGGCTGGAGTGCCTTCTGTCTGGAGTCTGCATGTCCTCCCCACAGTTGAGTGGCCTCCGAAAGACATGCGTGAATGGGCGTTCCTTCCCTGAAGTTTGGGCATCGAGCTGGCAACTTGGCACCATAAAAATCTACTGCCAATCATTAGCGGACCGGAGGTCCACTGTGGTGACCCCTAACCAGGAAATGCTGAAAAGACAAGCAAACTGAATCATTGAATTAGCTCTTTGTTACAAAGCAGAGTGAATATCATTGGTGCTAGCATCATGCAGGCATGCTGCAGATCTTTAAGAAGCATAGTCAAGGTTTGAAACTTGACGAATCAGAGAGGTTTGTGATAGTTGAAATCATTACTCTTGGTTTTTTTTTGTTTGTTTTTTTACAGTGTTATATATCAATGATTTTATACTCAGCAATATCTTGTCTTACAGAGGACAAACAAAAATGCTGTCTCTGCATCCATCTTAGCTAGGAGAATGCCATATCCAGCATATCTCATGCTGACAGCATGTTCATTACTTCATAGGCAGCCATTGACCTGTGAAGGGAATTCAAAACCCAGGTGAAAATCCTCCATCCAATTACCTTAGACTAATGGTAGCATTTCACTTATTATGACCAGAGTAGGGAGACCAAACTCCAAAAAGACCTCTGTTTACAACACAGACATGCACGCAATGCACACACACACACACACACACACACACACACACACACACACACACACACACACACACACACACACACACACGCGTGCAGACATGCTCACAGTAACTAGGCGTGATTGCCAACTTGTGAAACACTTGTGTCCAAAAGATCAAATTGGCATTACTCTTCATTGTAGGTAAAATACCATACTGAAACCTTATTACATCTATAATCCAGACATTGCCCATAGGTCTATTTCCATATAACAAACTGACCTTTTCTCAGTGTGAAGCCACAGTCACATATTGCATACCCTTCCACAAAGCAAGGACAGCTCAGATAAGGTATATGATTTACCAGACTCAGCCTGTCACCTCCACTTGTATTCCTTGTTATATACAAATATCACCCTCTTCACCTCCCAGAATGCTTCAAAATTCTATGATAAAATATCAGTTCCAAATGAGCAGTGCCCTTTACAGGTGATCTTCAGCTAATATCCAGTGTATTTAATGAACCTGGTTTGTTAATTACCCATGTCCATCTCATAAAAACTTACTTCATTTGTTCATAGTCCTTCTGTCCTTCTCCTTAATACCCTTTTCTTCTCTTGTTCTACTCAGCAGTGAATATATATTCTACATTCCCTGTTTATAATCTTCTTTCTGTCCTTTTCATAACATACTCTACATTCTCTGTATATCATCTGCTATCTATCCTTTTCATAATATACTCTACATTCCCTGTTTATAATCTGCTATCTGTCCTTTTCATAATATGCTCTACATTCCCTGTTTATAATATGCTATCTGTCCTTTTCATAATATACTCTACATTCCCTGTTTATAATCTGCTATCTGTCCTTTTCATAATATACTCTACATTTCCTGTTTATAATCTTCTATCTGTCCTTTTCATAATATACTCTACATTCCCTGTTTATAATCTGCTATCTGTCCTTTTTATAATATACTCTACATTCCCTGTTTATAATCTGCTATCTGTCCTTTTCATAATATACTCTACATTCCCTGTTTATAATCTGCTATCTGTCCTTTTCATAATATACACTACATTTCCTGTTTATAATCTTCTATCTGTCCTTTTCATAATATACTCTACATTCCATGTTTATAATCTGCCATCTGTCCTTTTTATAATATACTCTACATTCCCTGTTTATAATCTGCTATCTGTCCTTTTCATAATATACTCTACATTCCCTGTTTATAATCTGCTATCTGTCCTTTTCATAATATACTCTACATTCCCTGTTTATAATCTGCTATCTGTCCTTTTCATAATATACTCTACATTTCCTGTTTATAATCTTCTATCTGTCCTTTTCATAATATACTCTGCATTCCCTGTTTATAATCTGCTATCTGTCCTTTTTATAATATACTCTACATTCCCTGTTTATAATCTGCTATCTGTCCTTTTCATAATATACTCTACATTCCCTGTTTATAATCTGCTATCTGTCCTCTTTTCATAATATAATCTACATTCCCTGTTTATAATCTGCTATCTGTCCTTTTCATAATATACTCTACATTCTGTGTTTATAATCTGCTATCTGTCCTTTTCATAATATACTCTACATTCCCTGTTTATAATCTGCTATTTGTCCTTTTCATAATATACTCTACATTCCCTGTTTATAATCTGCTATCTGTCCCTTTCATAATATACTCTACATTCTGTGCTTATAATCTGCTATTTGTTCTTTTCACAATATACTCTGCATTCCCTGTTTATAATCTGCTATCTGTCCTTTTCATAATATACTCTACATTCCCTGTTTATAATCTGCTATCTGTCCTTTTCATAATATAATCTACATTCTGTGTTTATAATCTGCTATCTGTCCTTTTCATAATATAATCTACATTCCCTGTTTATAATCTGCTATCTGCCGTTTTCATAATATACTCTACATTCCCTGTTTATAATCTGCTATCTGTCCTTTTCATAATATACTCTACATTCCCTGTTTATAATCTGCTATTTGTGCTTTTCATAATATACTCTACATTCCCTGTTTATAATCTGCTATCTGCCATTTTCATAATATACTCTACATTCCCTGTTTATAATCTGCTATCTGTCTTTTTCATAATATACTCTACATTCCCTGTTTATAATCTGCTATGCGTCCTTTTCATAATATACTCTACATTCCCTGTTTATAATCTGCTATGTTTCCTTTTCATAATATACTCTACATTCTCAGTTTATAATCTGCTATCTGTCCATTTCATAATATAATCTACATTCCCTGTTTATAATCTGATATCTGTCCTTTTCATAATATACTCTACATTCCATTTATAACCTGCTATCTGTGCTTTTCATAACATACTCTACATTCCCTGTTTATAATCTGCTATGTGTCCTTTTCATAATATACTCTACATTCCCTGTTTATAATATATCTGATCATTTCATAATATAATCTACATTCCCTGCTTATAATCTGCTATCTGTCCTTTTCATAATATACTCTATATTCCCTGTTTATAATCTGCTACCTGTCCTTTTCATAATATAATCTACATTCCCTGTTTATAATCTGCTATGTTTCCTTTTCATAATATACTCTACATTCTCAGTTTATAATCTGCTATCTGTCCATTTCATAATATAATCTACATTCCCTGTTTATAATCTGATATCTGTCCTTTTCATAATATACTCTACATTCCATTTATAATCTGCTATCTGTGCTTTTCATAACATATTCTACATTCCCTGTTTATAATCTGCTATGTGTCCTTTTCATAATATACTCTACATTCCCTGTTTATAATATATCTGATCATTTCATAATATAATCTACATTCCCTGTTTATAATCTGCTATCTGTCCTTTTCATAATATACTCTATATTCCCTGTTTATAATCTGCTATCTGTCCTTTTCATAATATAATCTACATTCCCTGTTTATAATCTGCTATCTGTCCTTTTCATGATATACTTTACATTCCGTTTATAATCTGTTATCTGTCCATTTCATGATATACTCTACATTCCGTGTTTATAATCTGCTATCTGTCCTTTTCATAATATGCTCTACATTCCATGTTTATAATCTGTTATCTGTCCTTTTCATAATATACTCTACATTCTCTGTTTATAATCTGCTATCTGTCCTTTTCATAATATAATCTACATTCCCAGTTTATAATCTGCTATCTGTCCTTTTCATAATATAATCAACATTCCCTGTTTATGAACTGCTATATGTCCTTTTCAGAATATAATCTACATTCTCTGTTTATAATCAGTTATCTGTCCTTTTCATTAAAATGAAACTCCAAGAACTTTGCTGTGTGCATAAAGCTAGGCAAAGAACCATCTTCCATCCTCAGTCACAGTACTGCTTACTTCCACATCTGCCAGACCTAAGTGCTATTATTTGCTCCGTTACTGTCAGTGTACAACATGTCTGCCTTTGACAGAAGTACTCACTCCAGTATTTTTGCTACCTCTCTTTTAAACTACCCACCAGCCCATCTACCAACACAGGTCTCTCTGTTAGTTTTTTACTTCTGTGGACATGTCTTCATCTTCTGTTAGCTGTTCAATACATAAATTATCCTATTACTGTGCACCATCTTCTTCCTCTGCTTCAAAAAAAGTCTATTTCTCACTTCCCATTTAACTGCTTCAGTACAGTCAAACATCTCAGAGACATCTTTAAGACCTTTATTTTTTGTTCTATATCTTCCCCTTAAGATTAATTTTGTTCTGTGCCTTAGTGCAGGCTGGCAAATCCTATGGGAATATAAATCCATCAGCTTTCCTACCATCACTTTCTTTCTCTTGCTGGAGTCCTGCCAGTATCATCTTCCATGGCTTCTTTCAGCCAAGCTGGGATTCATCTCCTGTGGCACTCCTTGGACTAGACTGCCCTCACTAAGAAAGATGTCCATCTTCTGATTCAATGACGTTGCTGGACTTTCAGGCCTGCTGAACATCCTCACCTCTTGCCTCTGGACCATTCATCCCTGAGGCCTGTCCAGAAAACAGAAACATGCTCCCAGACCAGTCATGCCCCCTTAAAATGCTGTATTTGTATCTTAGGAGGTTACTAGGCTAATGGCCCCGGGGCCCTTACAAGCCTAGCCAAGAGTTTATTCCCAAAAATAAACCTCAGTCAGTACCTGTCACCCCTGCCAATGAGGGACACAGGTGGAACCCTGGGATGAATTTGTGGTTTCCCATCCACTCATCAAGGATGTGCTTGAAGTGGGTCAGTGAGGTGCTCTGTTTGACATGTATGGGAAGTCTACTCCAGAGATGGGGCAGCCTCTGGGAGACAAACCTGTCTCTCTGGCAGGTTTTGTTAATGTCACATATTAGGTTCAAGCCTTTTAAACAGGTAGTGTGTGAGAAGTTAGACTTGTAGATATGGAGTATCTCCCTTGTAGGCAAAACACAGATCACCCCTGAGCAATCTGTATGACACTGAGTAGAGTGCTAATGATTTGAGCCTGTCTGTATAGTACAGGTGTTAGAGGCCATGGATTCTCTTTGTGAGGTATTTCAGTGGCCTTACCAGTTGGTGCAAATGTCTGGAGAGGTACATCCCAAATAGGGTGTTATACTCAATTATTGATCTGATGAGGGAGGAGTATAGAGAGGTAATAACCTCCTCTTTTCTGGATGCAATCCCTTTACTTATGAGATCAACCAAGTAAAAGGCTTTTCTGACCACTGCCGCTACATGATGGTCGAATGTGAGGTTGTTATCAACCTGAGTGCCCAGGTCTTTCACCACAGGTTGTGTGCTTAGGGGGTTGCCGGTAATGCGGTAATCAGTAGGGGTCATGTTTTTGCCAAATGGTATGATGATACATTTTTTTGCATTTAGCTTGAGGCTATGACTTTGGCACCAGTCATTAGTTGCTGTGAGACCCTCTTAAAGTATGTGAACATAGTCTGGTGAGTCAATGACAACACCCAACTTACAGTCATCGGCAAACTTGGTCAGCCACAGGCCTTTTGCCTTTGCCTGTACCTCCGAGAAATAGATGCAAAACAGTAGGGCTCCCAGGACAGATCCCTGGGGAACTCCACTAGTGACAGGTCTGCTACCAGAGGTGGAGGTCTCTATTTTGACTTTAAGGGTCCTGTCGGTGAGCCAGTTGGCCACCCACCTGATGAGATAGGGATTTAGTCAAGTTGTGTTAGCTTTTCGATGATGTCCAAGTGGGGGATTATGTCAAAGGCCTTGGCCAAGTCAAGGTAAGCTGTATGTACTGACTTGTACTCTTCCAGGACCTTGGTGACAATCTCAAAGATGTCAACCAGGTTCAGCAGGGAAGATCTGCCCATGAAGAATCCAAACTGGGTGGGGTCATGTGCTTGGAGATTGCCTATGTCCTTGTTTATGAGATCCATAATAATACACTCTATGGCTTTTCATATCAGATTTGTTAAGCTAATGGGGCAATAGTTTCCAGGGTCAGTAGTGGCACCACCTTTGTGCAAGGGGATGACAATGGCTGTTCCTCACTCTGCTGGAATGAAGCCAATACTTAGACTGTGGTTGAAAAGGGTGCTCAATGGTGAAGCCAGTTCTTGTTGGAGATAGTGCAGAATACGTCCTGGGATACTATTAGGTCCCATGGAAGCTGCATTTTTAGCCTTGGATAGGGCCTGTAACACTTGATGTATGTAGATGTGAGGTGTGGGACAAGTATTTTGGATGTTGAAAGGGCCTTTGGGGGGGGCAGGGGGTGAAGTTTACACTGAACCTATCTGGTAGCAAGTTGGCTAAGTCAACAGGATCAGTGTAAGTGATACTGTTAAGTACTAATTTGGAACAAACCTGGGCTTTGTCATGGAGGTTTCTGATGTAACTGAAGAAGGCTTTATAGTTGCCCTTTGTTATGGAGGCTAATTTCAATTCAAAATTGGCCTTGGAGGTTTTCACTAGTGATCTAATTTGCTTGTTGAGGCTAAGGAGGGAGTTTTTTCCAATTTGGAATTTGTTCCCTTTTACCCTTGGACAACAGTTTCTTCCTTTTGTTGTAAAGCCTGTTGATAGAAGATGTCCACCAAACAGGATTGTGTTTCCTTGAGGAGCAGGTTTTAGTTCTATTGGGTATGGCTGAGTCCATGCAGTTGTAAGGTGCTTGTAAGCTGCATTGGCGTACTGTTCAGCATAGTTGTCTGCATCCTCTGGAGTGGGTGGTGGTGTGAAACTACAGACATCCTCCCTTAGGAGGTTGTAGTCAGCTTTTGAGATTGTTTTAGCTTGATTTTGGCTGGGGGGGGGTTGAGTGGGATAGAAACTTCAAATGAGACAGTCTGATGATCTGATCTAACCAAGGAAGGACATACTATGGGAGTGGTGCAGTGGTCACACATGTTGGTGAGAACCAAGTCCATAATCTTATCTCTTTTTGTGGGCATCTGAGCTTCAAAACACCTGACTCACACCTACAACAAAAAGAAGACAACACCAACTTATATTATATTATACCCACACAGCCCAAGAGGCCACCAGAGTCTTAATTAGTGCATTAGCTATTTAGTATGTTCATTCAGCAACATCCCTTCCATCTTCATCTACCCCCTTATCTGCCTCCCCTGCAAAAATTAATAATAATTAAACAAAACAGAAACTGCCTCAAAACCTTATAGGTAAATACTAGGCAATCAGTCATACATGCCTAGTCAATAACCTGATAGTGACCAAAGGTGAGAATCAAATCCTGTGACTGTGAGGTAAACAACTTGACCATTATACCAACCCCAATGCAACAGTTTCACAAATAAGTGTCACGCAAGAATATACTCTGCTTACAAATACATGCTCTAGTACATTAGAATGGGGTAGCATCACAGCAGGCTTCCTTTTATTTCTTAAAGAAATACTTGCCAAATTCTGTCTCCACCAAGCCCTAAGAGTCATTCTATATAATTTAGACTGGACTCTATAATGAAATTAAAGTAAAGCATCCCCTGGACCTTGGCAGAAACACCATTTGCACTTCAGGCAAGGGTGACTTGTCCAGTCAAAGCAACACTGAAGCTGCAGTATTAGCTACACCTACAAATTCAAACTGCAGATGGAAATTAAAGATGCAGATAATACAGTAAAGGAGACTACTTTCTGAATTCTAATCGCGCAAACTATGTATGGAGAAGTTAAATAAAACATTGAGCCTGAAGAATGCTGCCCATCCTATCCAACAACCAATGCAAAAATGAAGACAACCATGGTTCCTGTTAAAGAAATAACTGAATGCATTACAAACAGCTACTGACCAGGTTATCACCAGAACAGAAGTGCCTGTTCCGTCAGTTAACATTAATGAAGCATTACTATCTACTTCTCAGTACAGCAATCAGCCCTTAATCATTAACCTCATGGCAGAATGGCTATCCAGCCATGAGGTGACACTGCAGTACATGACACAGGGAAAAGGGGCCTACCATCTCTATCACTAAAGCAAAACTCACTACTTTGCAGAAGCTGAACAAACACAACAAAAAATTTGGAACATGTACCCACAGAGCCAGAAACCAACTGCAAATAGCTGCACTGCCATCTGAACCCCTGAAATTTCTAATAATTTTTACTCCCCCATTATTTGCTGACCATCAGACCGCTACAATCTGTCAACCCCTTTACTTATAGAGTGAAAGCTGATTGTGGAAGCCATTATTCAGGCAGCCCTCAGGGTTTTTTCCTGTTTAAACCTTAGTCTCACCTCTTGGTGGCTGATGTGGGTACCCATATCACCATGAGGGCCAACTATGCTCTCCCCTTATGTGAGTACACCTAGCCCCATTTATTTATTTATTTATTTATTTATTAACATTTTTTACTGGAAAAGTCCAACTGGGTAGAAGACCATTTTCAGCAGAGGTCCAGGAAGAAATTCTCACGTACTAATGAGGACTGCCATTGCTGGCTTCATAACTCAAACCCATTTCCCCAGTTAAATATACAGCATTGGCAAGCCTCCACTAGCTTTTGGTGAAACAGTTATCAAACCACGGGTGATCTGGCAGTTTGCCAGTCAAGCCTGTACTTCTGCCCTCTCTTGCCCAGCTGTTCCAGCAGCCAAACTGTTAAAGGAGCTCAGCTGAGCTGGGTCATAGTCAAGACTTTATCCTTCTGTTGAACCCCTGCAACTGATAAACAACTGCAAGCTGGACATAGTGACCAGTAACCACCAAAGAAGGCCAGCAACTAAACAGAGACCAAATCTGCCTAAGAGCAACATCACTTGAAATTGTTAAACAGCTGCTAACTGCAGTGCATGAGTCTAGTCTACTCTGTGCTGCATGGGCAGTGAGCTGCTTAGTCAGGAGGCTACACATGTATTGATGCATACATGCACCTCCAGAGGCAGTGACGTTTGCACTCGAAAGGCTGTTGTGAGCAGGTGAGAGTTACAGCACACTCCTTGGCAAGCAGAATGATGCTGTACCAGCCTCCATGGCCTCCTCACTGACCCCAGTAGGAGGGCAGTTTGAGCCTTGAGGTGGCTAAGGTAGGTCCAGTAGACTCAGTAAATCAGAAGAGAAGCTGGTGGCAGCTGATGGTCAGTTGCAGGGTTTAACAAAAAAGGCAAAGTTTACCAGTTACTGTCCTCTTTGTTTTGTTTAATGATTATTTGTTTTATTCATTCATTTTTTTTAGTTTTTCTTTATTTTTCTTTCTCATTGTTCACAGGACGAGAATGTACTCCAGTTTCAGGACCAGAATAATTTTACAGTGGATTTTCTTGAGTCAGCTGTGAGCTAACTTGTCCATTTCTAGATATATTTGGGATTAGAAAGAACAATAAGGATTGTGGTTTCAACACGCCCTGGGATTCAGAAATGCATAATACATGGGGCATTTCTGTTCTCAGCAGGATTGCACAGTATATTATACCTGAGTTTTTTTACAGGCTGCTGTATCTCTACAGCAGTATGAAGATGCTGGCCTGTAGTATAACACCAATCTCACTGGTGAGGACCAAATGCAAATGTGGCCATCCAGGGATCTGGCAAAGGCAGATCAGTCATGTGGTCTTTCTCACAAATTTTGTCAATAACAGAGTAGCACAACAGTGTGATTTAAAATAAAGCTCTCCATGCTATTGGGGAAGTGAAAAAAAATTTACATCTTTTAATGGCAACACACTCATTCACATCTCAGTGTATGTGTCTTTGTGAGAGTGAGCAGAAATGTCTATGTGTGTGTGTGTGTGTGTGTGTGTGTGTGTGTGTGTGTGTGTGTGTGTGTGTGTGTGTGTGTGTGTGTGTGTGTGTGTGTGTGTGTGTGTGTGTGTGTGTGTGTGTGTGTGTGTGTGTGTGTGTGTGTGTGTGTGTGTGTGTGTGTGTGTGTGTGTGTGCACGTATGAATGTGTATGAATGTTTCCATGTATATATGTATGTGTGTGTGTGTGTGTGCACACGAGCACGTGTCTGCTAGGAGGTGCCTGTGCAATTGCATTGCATGGGTAAACAGAGAAAAAAGTGCCATAGTTAGGTCTGACAATGTTATTGTTCTCTTTAGGGATATGATAATGAGCTGTTAATGAAATGCACAATGCACCTTTATCATGTATCTGAATCAAAGAATATTTCTCTTGAGCTGCTGGATTCAGTAGAGTTAGGAGTGATAGTTCTCTGAATCCCGACCATGATATGAGAAAGTCAGATGCCAATTTAGATGAATACACAGATATTTGTAATATCTGTAATATCAGAATTATAAGGTGGGGTTCTTCCATTGGTCATTGTCTGTTAATTCTAGGGATATGCTGACTAGTTGCTAGACTGTACATATATGATTGCACTTGTTTTTTTAGGGATTACTGATAGTAAATTAGTGTGGAACCAATGGCATAATAGTGTGAATCATTATTTCCTGATCTCAGAAAAACTGTCAGCATAAAATATTATTTTATTTTTGTGATTCACATTTTCAACATGTTCAGTCATTATTTAAGACTATTTTAGAATTTGTGTATGTGGATAAATGCTTCCTGTGTGCAATCATTTTCATACAAATATTCTCTAGAACAAACGTCAACTTACATTATAGGGGGGTTTCATATTTATCTTGCTGGTTTCATATTATTTTCTGGTTTATCATACATTTTCAGTAAGTTGGGTAACATGTTTATTTTTAATGTTTCACATAAAATGCTGATAAATAGGAACTGAAATAAAGTTATCATATAGCATTTAATTCAACAATATGATAAAATCCTGTATTAAAGAAACACCATCTTTAAAGTGCTGCTTAAACTTTTTTAAGATTTAAAACAGCTGAGTTGTAAGTATAACCAATAATTATTATTATTATCTAATATAAATGTAAGGGATATTCAGAAGCATTTAGTATATAATGTTAAATGAAGTAACACAAAGAACAGCAATGCATACAGAGGAGGCAATTTACAACACACAAGTAGCTTGGTTGCACTACATAAAAAAATAAAGCAGTACGCAAATGACTGCATAATGTCATGTACATGAGGGTCTATATGCAAATGAGTTTCATTGTATATGCAAATGATGAAAGAAAACATGGCAGAGCAACTCAGAATCTTCAGAGTACAGGAGCTATACTCACAGCAACCTGTTAGCAATAGCACCAGCTGTAGTGAAACAGGCATCAATGGTCACTTGACCAAACTATCATAATTTGTTCTCTAGTTTCTTTTCTGCAAATGGAGCTCTTTGACCTTCTGCCCTGATGCCCTCATTTCCTTATCTGTCCCACTGTGTGCATCCTACCACCCATCTCAGGCACTTCATCTCCATCACCTCTAGCTTCCTCAGCTGCCCTGTCCTCACTGTTCAGTTTTTGTACCGTACATTACTTTACCACTGTTTTGTATACCTTACTGTTCAGCCTCTTTGGTATTCTTCTGTCATGCACTACCCCTGACACTCTGCACCAGTTGGGCACAGACCCTCTGACTCTAGCTTTGACCTCTTCATTCAGACTTCCATTCTCCTCAGCCATGCTTCCCAGATATTTTAAGGTGTTAACCTGCTCCACTATTTTCCCTTCTATTTCAATTTCCGTCTTCTTCTGATTTCACCCATTTGCTGCCATTACCACTGATTTATATGTACTCAGTTTCTTTGCATGCCATTCCCTTATAATTTACTGAGGTTCTTGCTCAGAGTTTGCCTGCAATGCCTCATTGTCTGCATACAGAGCTTTGTTTATCTCTCCCTTCTGTCCTGTTTGCTAATGTAGTCCATCATCAATATGAACAGTAGCGGACGCACAGCTGAAGCTTGATGTACACCCATTCCCACTGGGCACCCTTCTATGAGGCCAAACACTGTTCTTACTTATGTCATTGGGGCCTTGCATGTAGTCTGCACTAAATCTAACAATGTTTCTAGGACTTTGAACTGTACAAGGACTACCCAAATCAGGTTTCTTGTATCCTTGCATATGCTTTATCTATATCTAGGAATGCCCAATTGGACTCTTTCCTCATACCTAGTTTTCTACTAAACTATGTCACAGCAGATATTGGGTCACTTGTGGTGCATCCCAATCTAAGCCTGAACTGCTCATCTCTCATCTTACTTTCTAATGTTCTTCATATTCATCAATCACTTTTCCAGAACTTTCATGCAGTATGACAGGAGTTTGATACCTCTGTTCTGGTCACAGTTGTGAATGTCTCCTTTGTTCTTCTACAGTAGCACAAGAATGCTTATTTTCCAGTCATTTGGATGCACCTTTATCTCCGTACTACTATAAGTACCTCTGGAGCCATTCCTTCCCTAAGTTTCCCTCCACCTTAATCATATCTGCTATGGCATTATCTGAGCCTGCTGCTTCCCCAACTTCATTTTCCTTAGTGCTGTTTTTACTTCTTCCATAGTCAGCTCCTCTTCTTCTTTCATCGTAGGCTGTGCCTGGGGCAGTACAACGGTTGTGGGATTTTCTTCATTTAGAAACTCCTGGAAGTATTTCTTCAATCTGCCCTTGATGTTCTGTGGGCAGATAAGCAGGTTGTTGCTAGCATCCTTTATAAAGGCTGCCTAATGAATATCTTCTTTATCTTTCTATCTTTGCCTTGCAACCTGATAAAGTTTCTTTGTGCTATTTGCTAAGTCACTTTTCAGAAGCTCACACAGTGCCTGTGATGCCTTGTTCTTTGCTACTGTAACTGCTCTCTTAGCCTCTTTGTTAGTCAGCCGGCATTCCTTCATGGTCTAGTCCATCTTTTCCGTCACCCATTTTTCCTGTCCTCCTTCTTTCCTTTGATGACTTTCTGGACTTCAGCATTCCAGCACAAGTTTCCTTCTGCAGCTTATTTCCATGCCTGGCTTGGCTGTATATCTGTTCTGTAGTCTTCACATATGCAGTTTTGAGGCACTGCTTGGTCAAGCAGGCAACACATTTTGGTGTCCACTGCTGTGTGTTGCCAGTGATGCTGAATAAGAATTAGAATTATGAAGGATGACCCCCACATCTGAAACACCCAGACCACATCTGAGATTATAACACCACACAGGTGCAGACATGGACATTGTCAAATGTGCATTTGGAATTCTAAAATAATGGTTCTGATTGTGTGTGTGTGTGTGTGTGTGTGTGTGTGTGTGTGTGTGTGTGTGTGTGTGTGTGTGATATATATATATATATATATATATATATGTGTATATATATATATATATATATATATATATATATATATATATATATATATATATATATACAAAGATATATATATATATATACATATATATATATATATATATATATATATATATATATATATATATATATATAATCTATAGCTATATCTAATTATCTAATCTATAGATATATCTAATATATATATATATATATATATATATATATGGTGACATGCTTCACTATGCACCTGAGGCCTGCAGCCAAATAGTTGTGGTATGCACAGTGCACAATAGTACATAATATGGTAGTAAACAAACAGATACAGAACATGGGATCATTGCAGTAATGCCTGACAGACCAGTTGCCACACTGGATGAGGAGTCACGCAGACAGCCTTTGGAGGAATAGGCTGTAGTAGCACGCATACATGGCAGATGTGGGCACAATACATTCTGGCACTAGTGAAAAGGGTGTCATCTGGTCCACAACTATGATCCATAAGACAGAAACACAGAATAAAAGTGCTGCATGTATTATCACAGTCATGCTAAGTAATACAGTACATTAACTGGGCATGCTGTGCATCAGACACGTTGTATTATGGCCATCAATACCACTAACATCCTGCACCATTGCCTGTCACACCTATTCTAGGAATGCCATTTCTGTTTTACCTTAGTCCAAGATACACCTGCAATAAGTGCCCCCACTCCCCATTAAGGAAACCACCATAAAAAATTTCTCCAAGGCCAACTTCATGCTTCTTAAGACAGAAGTGGTGAACTTCGTGACACCCATGCATATGGATAGTACAGTTATGACTGCTGAATCCTACACAAAGTCACACTATAAGCACTTACACGAGTGCATGGATCATGCTATCCCTAACAGAACCAAGATGCTATCCTCCAAAAAAGGAAGCCAATCTGGTGGTCCTCTGCCATAAACAAACTCTACAACAGAAGGAAGAAGCTGTTGCAAAAGAGAATAAAATCCCATGACTGGAGGAGCTCCCTGGCCAGCCTCAGTAAGAAGCTGAGATCCCTCATAAAATCCTCCAAAGCTAGTTACGAAAACAAAATCACCACTGATTCTAAGGACAACCACAAAGCATTCTATAGCTATGTCAGGAATCTCAATGGAAACATCTAGATCTGCTCTGAATTACAGCACAATGGCATGAAAGTTACAGAAAAAACTGATATTGCCAACATCCTGGCAGATAGGTTCAATGCTAACTTTACCCCCCTCTCACTCCCTAAAGGGCCCATATCTATACCAGAAGAATGCAGAGTCCCTGTAATCACAACCACACAGGTAAAAACTGACCTCTTTAAAGCCAAGAGCACAGTATCCATGGGACCGGACAACATCCCAGGCTGCGTTTTACATGAACTTCAGAACAAACTGGCTCCCCACCTATGTACCATGTTCAATCATAGCCTCACATCAGGCTTTGTGCCAACTGAATGGTCACAGCAACAGTTATCCTACTCCACAAAGGGGGAGCCACCATGGACCCCAGGAACTATCACCCTATTAGCCTGACGAGCCTGGTCTGCAAGGCCATGGAATGTATCATCATGGAATTTATAAACAAAGACATTGGTAACCTCCAAACTCTGGACCCCACCCAGTTCAGATTTGTGAAAGGCAGATCATGTCTCCTGAACCTGATTGATTTATTTGAAGCAGTCACCAAAGCCGTAGACAACGGTAAGGTGGCTCACACAACTTATCTTGACCTCATCAAGGCTTTCGACACCCTTTCCCATTCTTGAATTATAGATAAACTCACTAAACTAGGTATAAATACCTACATCACAAGATGAGTTGTCAACTGGCTCACTGACAGAACCCACACTGTAAAAGTTGCAGACTCCAAATCCAACTTCAAACCAGTGACAAGTGGAGTACCACAGGGTTCAGTCCTGGGTCCTCTCCTGTTTGGTATCTACTTCTGTGAAGTACAGACTAACATAGAAGGTCTCTAATGAAGGAAGTTTGCAGATGACTGCAAACTAGGAGCTATAGTCGAGTCCACAAATGATGGCAATCCTACAAAAGGGCCTCAGTGAGACAGATGCCTGGTGTCAAAGCCATGGCCTCAAGCTCAATGCCAAAAAGTGCATTGTCATTCCTTTTGGTAAAAACTTTGTACCCATGAACTACCACATAGGCGGCAGTCTACTTAACACTGAAAGTGTGATAAGAGACCTTGGGGCCCAGGTGGACAGTAGTCGCTCCTTTGACAATCACATCATCACAGTGGTGAAGAAATCCTTCTATGTGGCACACCTCATCATGAAACGGTTTTCATCCAGGAAAAAAGAGGTCACTGTTCCCTTCTACTCATCACGCATTAGACCCATTATAGAGTACAATGCCCCTTTTGGAATGTACCTCACAAGACATCTACAACAGCTGGAAAGGCCGCAGAAGTACCTGACAAAGAGGATTACCAGCCTCAAACTGATACCCTATGCTGACCGTCTCAAAAAACTCCAGCTTTACTCCATAGCATATCACCTACACTGAGGTGATCTCTGCTTAACATACAAAGCTATGTCAAACCCAGAGCTGTTGGACATGCTACACCTAAAGAAATCCCATTCCCTCCAAGCTATATGCTCCAGGGACCTAAACCTTGTCACCACATTAAACATAACATGCTGGAAGGATAGATTCCTGTCCCAGAGACTTCCCATACTCTGGAACAAGCTACCCATTTATATCAAACAAAGTTCTTCATTAGCACTCTTCAAGAAAAATCTTGATGAGTGGATGAGAAATAGGAAATTCACCCTGGGGATCACTTCTGTGGCTCTGCTCAACAAGGCACAAGAAAATAACTTTCTAGGGGGGTGAAAGCCAGGGAACCTTGTTGGCTAGGCTTACTTAGGCCCTTGGGTGGATAGCCTAGTACTTACCTATGAACCTATGAACAGGGACTGCAGTATCACCTCAGTATACCTGGATAGTGAACTTGTAAAGGCATAACCTCTTTCATGGACCCATCCAGTTGTGGATTACACATGTTGGTCAGTCTGTGTGCACATGACTGCCCTTGGCTGACCCATAGGTATATGCACCGACATCAGCATATCTGTCCATTGTCATGCTCTGATCATTCAACCTATCCTATGATGACAGGAATGATGGGTATGTTACTGTTATTCATAGTTCTTCATGACCATGTAGTTGGCCTGTATTGCTGTGCAAATCCTGTTCCTCCCTCACCCTCCATAGATATAGATATGTAACCATCATACCACTGTGCTCTGTTGTGTTCCCTACCACAGTCCCTGCCACAGCAGAACATACAACTGTCATTTCATTGTGCTGTGATCCCTGCCACGGTTCTCCCCATAGATGGATATATAATTGTCATAACACTGTGTTGTGTTCCCTGACACAGTTTTCTCTACAGCTGGACATGTAAATGTCATTATGTTGTGCTGTGATCCCTGCCACAGTTCTCTCCATAGATGAGTATGTAATTCCCTACCAGACTCCCCCTTCCCACAACTGCACATGTAACTGTTATGCCCTTGTGCTGTATTCCCTGCCACAGTATCCCACATCCAGACATGTAACAGTTAAATTGTTATGCTGTGTTCCCTGCCCTAGCTCCCCTATAGCAAGATGTAATTCTCCTACCATTGTGCTGTATTCCCCTGTCACTTCAGCCACCCTCCCCTCATGTTGGACATGTCACTGTTGTGCTCTTCTGTTTAGCTACCTGCCACAACATCCCCCTGATACACACACTGCTGTCTATTCAACTGTAATGTCCTTGTGCTGTGCTCCCTACCACTGCATGCCCTCATTGATGGACATGTTATTTCTATTTCCTTATGTTGTGTTGTGTTACCTCGTCCATATCTACTGTTTGTAATCTGGCCCTGTTGCTAACATTCTCCATGAATGTTCAGTACAATGCAGAGGTATGTTAATCAGTGTCATGTCTTCCTTCAGTGATGCCAATACAGAAATATAATGTCTCGAGCAGTGAAATCTCATTTCCTGACTTCTTGATACTAACATGGTCTTCCACTATATACCATCTATACTTTATACTACACTAGAAGAGGCCTTGTAGTGCAGCTGTTATGTCTTTGAATCACTACCATAATGCATTGTGCTATCACACAAAAGCAGTGGTAGCCTGCTTATCCCTTTTCATCCCAGTGCTAGTTAGACATGTGTAACTTATACTCACGTGTAGAGCCAACTAAGGTCATAGCACAGTGACTCTGCCACTCAGGGTACTTTTGATAGCTGCCATTGTTGCCTGATGTTGCACGTCATCCAAGGTCCTAATGTGTGGTCATGTGCACAGGCTATTATTTTACTTCCGGAGTGAATATGTTGACAGGACATGGCAACATCAGGCACTGGGTACAGCAGGGCTCGTGTCTGGTGTGAGAGAGAGAAAGAGACCAGGCTATGGATGGGCTTATATCAGTATGGCGATTCTTTACACTGTTGAAATTCATACAGTTGAGATGACATGACCGAAAATTTAAAATACTACAAACCAACTGATAAGCAGAAACAGAGTTGCACAGAGGTCACTGTACAGTGGGGATCAGGGAATGTGCCTTTTTTGCACTGTAGTGCAATCTCAGAGTTAGTCTATAAAGTTAGCAGGAGGTATTAGGGATGCAGTCTCCCATGGGGGGGGGGTTGCAGGGGGGCTTACCCCCTGAGTGAATGCTGTTTCTGTTTTTAACTTGATATTTCAGATTTCACATTGTCAATCACATGGTCTCAATCATATGAATTTTGGCAATGTAAAATCTTGGCAATCTGATATAAATCCATAAGAGTGTGTGTTTGTGTGTGTATATGTGTATATATATATATATCTATGGGTCCCCTTCAGTCGATCGAACATTTACAAGTTTGAACCACATATGGCCAAGACCACGAACAGGACTGAATGGAGATCTCTGTACAGAATGGAAAGGGAAGATTTTTCATTTCCGCAATGTACTGCAATCTCGGAGTTGGTATATTTAAGTAAGGGGGGTGTGGAGGGTGAAGCCGTTTAGTGTTTAGTTTTGTTGTTTTTTATGTTTCTATTTCAGTATTTGAACATTTACGGGTTCGAACATATGGTCTCGGCCATATTTGGTTCGAACTTGTAAATGTTCAATCTACTGAAGTAGATCCATATATATATATATATATATATATATATATATATATATATATATATATATATATATATATATATATATATATATATATGATTAGATTTTTTCTTTTGCTTGCTACTGTTTGATTCTGTTTCTCTTCTTTTCACAGGCTCCATAGTGTAATAAGCTCTTCCTAATTTCTTTTGCAGCAGTCAGGGAGCCTAATCTGCACAGGGAATCTCTCCTCAGAAAGACTGAATACCTGTCCTGATGTCAGGGTCTGTATTCTATATGTATTACTATATTATGCAATGAATGACTAACCGGAAGAGCAATTTGCTATTATAAAAGATCTTTATATTCCCAATTCAGCCAAAGTGAGGGTGATCAAAACAGGTGAGTTTATAATTTCATTCCAAGTAAAAAAGGAGTGAGATACGGTTGCATTTTGGCATCTAAGCTCTTCCTAATTTATGTGAAGTGACAGAGAAGTTTTCAGAAAAAGATGAGGCGGTACCAATAATAAGACAGTAAAAATGTCCAGTTAATGGCTGCATGTGACTTATTGATGTTAACTTTAAACTTCCATCTCCAGTGAGAGGATGCCGTCCATGGATAGTCCATTGCACCCCCCCCCCATCTTCTTGCTGGGTAGGATATTTTTCATGAGTTCCAAAATGCAACCATGTCTCACTCCTTTTAGGAGCTGGGGAGAAAAACAGAAAAAGCTTTGAACCAACCCTTATGTCTGCTTTGTGGTCAGACCTTGCCCAGAGGAGGTGGGCTGATAGACTGAAAGAGGGGGCAGGCAACAGGGGCAAAACAATTGCTTAAACTAAAAAGAGAAATGCTACATTATATTGTTTGAATTTCAATGCTGTCAAAAGCACATTAATGACTTTTAATTAAAAACAGAGAATTCTAGAGTAAACTTAAACACTTCACAATTAGAAGTTGTTAAAAGTTATAAATATAAAATAACTTATGGAAGATACATGTTCAGCAGATAAAGGAAAAAACTGAAAACATATTTTGTGCATTATACTGATGGACGAGAAATGATAGCGATCAAATACCCTTATTATTTACTATTAGGCCTAAGGTTAATAATCGTATAACAACAGGCCAAAACTTGGGGTCAAACTGAAGCTAATCTGTTATTTCAGAAGGATTATAAATTAGTTTACATAAGGAAATAATTCAGTCTAACAAGTGAGCAAGTATTATTAAAGACATTAGAATGTCAATGAATTGGTCAAAAACTGTTAGAGCATCTGATAAGAAAATACAGGGAGAAAACATGTAACAAGCTTAAATTCCTACTCAGAAACTAACCCAAAGAATGATAGAAAAGGAGTTGAAGAGAAGAACTCTTTCGTTTAAAAGATATATATATATATATATGTGTATATATATATATATATATATATATATATATATATATATATATCTGAAATATACATTTTTACCGGACTCATATTTACTCTATCCAAAAAACAGATGGTCAAAAAGACATGGAGCAGAAAAGATAGGGAATTAATCAAGAAAAGGAAATATTCCACCTTGCATAAAAGCATCTCTAGCAACAAACACTAAAGAATATTTAGCAGTGATACAAAACAGAGAAGTGTTGACAATATATATGAAATACAAATTTGAAATTTATTATTGTAACATTTCTGAAAACTATATAAAAGACTAAGCATTGCACTTCCATGGTCATGTGACAGTTGACCCATTCATTCTGTCAGGGACAGAGACCAGACATCTCTGAGGTAGGCAAGAGCCCTATAACCTTTTCATTCCTGCCTGAGGACCCAAATAAGCCCATTTGTTCTACCGCTGGTAAAAATGGGTGGTAGGAAATAGGCCAGGTTTCAAATCAAGCAGACTGGCCTACCTATTTAACCCCATGCAGCAAGCAATTCAAAAACTGCTTTGATTTCCATATATTGCAGCTGACTTAGGAAGCAATACTGCCACATATGACTATTCCTGGTGTCTACAGCACATCATTCTGCAGCGTGTGCTTTGTATGTTCGTATGGGGGTGTAACACATTGTTGGTGTCTACAGCACACTATTCTGCAGCGTGTGCTTAGTATGTTCGTAACAGGGGTGTAACACATTGTTGGTGTCTACAGCACACCATTCTGCAGCGTGTGCTTAATATGTTCATAACAGGGGTGTAACACATTTTTGGTGTCTACAGCACAGCATTCTGCAGTGTGTGCTTAGTATGTTAATAATGGGGATGTAACACATTGTTGGTGTCTACAGCACACCATTCTGCAACAGCACACCATTCTGCAATGTGTGCTTAGTATGTTCATAACAGGGCTGTAACACATTGTTGGTGACTACAGCACACTGTTCTGCAGTGTGTGCTTAGTATGTTCATAATGGGGGTGTAACACATTGTTGGTATCTACAGCACAGCATTCTGCACCATGTGCTTAGTATGTTAATAACAGGGGTGTAACACATTGTTGGTGTCTACAGCACACTATTCTGCAGCGTGTGCCTAGTATGTTGATAATGGGGGTGTAACACATTATTGGTATCTACAGCACACCGTTCTGTAGCGTGAGCTTAATATGTTCGTAACAAGGATGTAACACATTGTTGGTGTCTACAGCACAGCACTCTGCAGCGTGTGCTTAGTATGTTAATAACGGGGATGTAACACATTGTTGGTGTCTACAGCACACCATTCTGCAGCATGTGCTTAGTATGTTCATAACAGGGGTGTAACACATTGTTGGTGTCTACAGCACACCATTCTGCAGCATGTGCTTAGTATGTTCATAACAGGGGTGTAACACATTGTTGGTGACTACAACACACTGTTCTGCAGTGTGTGCTTAGTATGTTCGTAATGGGGCTGTAACACTTTGTTGGTGTCTACAGCACACCATTCTGCAGTGTGTGCTTAGTATGTTCATAATGGGATGTAACACATTGCTGGTATCTACAGCACAGCATTCTGCAGCATGTGCTTAACATGTTAATAACGGGGTGCAACACATTGTTGGTGTCTACAGCACACCATTCTGTAGCGTGTGCTTAGAATGTTCGTAACAGGGGTGTAAGACTTTGTTGCTGACTTCCTCCTAGGTTAATGAGCTACTCACTCCCATTTTCCTGGCCCAAGCCTTCTAGCGTCCATGCCACAAACTGAACACACACATCATCTAGGTCACCGGCAGGGCTTCATCGGTCTGCAACACATATTCTATGGAGGTTTTAGTTTTGAGAGTATTAGGACCAGGTTGTCAGAGTTGTAGCTGGGGCAAATACTACCCTGGGCAATCCCCCAATTGGTGCCCCTTCAAACAAAGCTGAAGAGCAAAAAAAAAATGTTTTTCTAGACTGTAATAGCCACTTTTTTTTCATATATTCAGTAACAAAACATTACAACCACTCTGTCATTTAAACAGCCATAACTGAATCATGGCTGCTTAAATATTACAGATACAACTTTCAAACGGAGGATCAGCACTTATTCTTCCCTTCATAGCAATTCAGGCAGTTTACATTATAGTTATACAGTTTGAGCATTTTTTGATCTGTTGCTGCCATCAAGTGACCTTTTATTTATAACAGTTAGATTAACATGTTTTACAGCATTATAGCAAGCCTCAGGAAGTGATTTAACTCAGTCAGGAAGCAGCTTTCTTTCTAGCCCTCATGAAATGCAGTAATGATCTTCTTTTCCCAGGCCCTGGCATTCACATCTCCTTTTTACAAAAAAGTATAAGCCGTAGCGGTGCAGCGGTAGCGTTGTCGCCTCACAGCAAGAGGTTCTCCTATTCAATTCTCGGCTGGAGCGCCTTCTGTGTGGAGTCTGCATGTCCTCCCTGTGGTTGAGTGGTGTTCGAAAGACATGCGTGAATGGGCATACCTATGTTGAAGGTTGGGCGTCCAGCTGGCACCTCGGCACCGTAAAAATCTACTGCCAATCATTAGCGGACTGGAGTTCTGCTGTGGCAACCCCTAACCGGAAAAAGCCGAAAGAAGAACAACAACATTAAAGTTAAGAAACTTCAGTAAAGCTACAAGAAATCCTGATTCTTTCGCTTACTGGATTTTCTTAAAGTGTTAAGCTGTCCGTTTACTGTACTATGCCTCGCACGGTGCTGTGAGAATGGAACAGTAAAAAGGAGATTCTTGCAGTCCTGAATACAAGAGGTCACTGCACTGCAAATATGAGTCTGAGATCAGGGAAGAAGTATAAATCTGAGGATATGTCAGGAAGCAGCTTTCTTTCTAGCACTCATGAAGTGCAGTCATGATCTTCTTTTCCCAGGCCCTGGCATTCACATCTCCTTTTTACAAAAAGGTATTAAAGTTAAAAAAAATCTCAGTAAAGCTACAAGAAACCCTGATTCTTTCACTTATTGGATTTTCTTAAAGTGTTAAGCTGTCCGTTTAGCTGTACTACGCCTCACATAGTGCTGTGAGAACGGAACAGCACTCATGTTGTGTATCAGTGAGTGTATCACTGATTTACTACAGAGACCGATCAGCAAAGTGTCAGTTGCACCCCCTAACAGCTTGTGCCTGAGGCAACTACCCTTTTCTTCCCAACTTTCCTATGGTTGTACAGGTTATCAAGGCTTTCTTGAAGCAGCAATGATTAATTACTTTTAAAACAAATGATCAAATATTAAACAATATCAAAAAACAATGAAATTATCATAAAGGGATACTGCTTTCAGTTGAATCTGTGTGATTTAGTACCATTTTAATAACTATTATTACTACTATACTATATCTAAAATAATTAAGGTATTTTGTACAATTAAATTTAGACTGATAAATTCTCCTGAAGATATACTATATGATCTAATCAAAGAAAAGTTTACTTTTAGCTGGATCTGTGTGATTTAGTCAACAAATGATGTGAAACTGCTACAAAGAATGTAGCACATTCCTTTTTACGAGAACTGTGCAACCCAGTTTTAATTGTTAGCATATAATCTTATGTGGTCCATGTTATTTATTTAGTTATTTATTTATTTATGTATTTATTTACATTTGTTGACTGGGAAAGTCCGAATGGATGCAGGTCCATTTTCAGTGGAGGCCCGGGGAGAAAAGCTCCACAATTAAAATATTACAGACAAAGTTACAGATGAAGAATCCTAGCAATTAAAATATTACAAACATAGTTACAGATGAAGAACATACTACATTCAGTAGATACTAGCATCTGTTCCATCCACAAAGTCATAGCAGATATTACCAATTGTTGTAATAAGAAGCTACTGCCGTATAGTAGATAGGCATGGAAGTATCAGAGCTTGCTGTAATCAAAGGTAGTTTGTGGGGTGGAAGAGAGGTAGAGAGTAGATGAAGTGGGAGAAGTTAGAGGGGAGTGTTACAAGGGCATAGCCAGCATGTTTTAGGTGTGCTTTAAGTAAAGCTTTGAAGTGAGTGCATGATGGTACAGAGGTTATTGTGGGGGGGGGGTCCATCATTTGGCTATAGTGCTGGAGAATAGTGCTTCTCCAGCAGTGTTATTGGCTCTAGTAACCTGTAATTGATTTTTGTTGCTGGATCGTAGTGGTCTGGTGGTGAGACAGAGTTGGAGTAGATTCTAGAGGGATGGGACCATTACAGGATGGTTTACTAGTTTGTGGGCGAGTGCAAGATGATAACATTGAAGGAGGTGAGGGAGTTCTAGCCAGCCTAGTTGAGTAAGTGAGAGATAGTGGTGACTGCGGTAGGATGCCCCGGTGGCGAATTTGGCAATTTTTTGTAGCAAATCTCAAGTTTATTTAGATCACATTGCCTTAGGTTGGTATATATTGAAGAGGCATAAAGTAGGGTAGAGATAAGGTGGAAATTTGCAACTGAAATCCTAGCTGCTTTGGTGAGGAGTTGCTTCAGCGAAGATGAAATTCCTTAAACCTCTGTTCATCGAACATTATTCAGTGAATGTTCACATCAGCAAAAGTTTTACACATGAAATGGAGTTAGTTGTCCAGCACTCCAACTGTCACACACAGTGTAACAAATCAAACCCACTGGGGGGGGGGGCTGTTCACTGAGGGGAACAGTCACTGAATAATATCCAATGAACAGAGGTTTGAGGAATTTCATCTTCAATGAAATAATATATACCCATCTTATGTAATGTATTTATTTGTAAAATGTAAATTTTGCACATAAATAAGCAATATTATTTTGAGTTGAAATAATAAATCTGAAACTAAACTGCAAGATGCAACTCAATTAATGTCTGTTTAACTATTTTAAAGCATTTTATATAATTTTAACTTGTCATCTCCTGTCAATGATGACTACCTAAGTGTGTGTGAAAATTGCAGTGAATTGTAATGAACTAGCTATATAGGCAGTGCAGGTATATGCATGACAGAGGCAATGTAGCATAAGCTTAGAATTTGTTCAACAGTTGTGTACCATAATTGCTGATATCACAAACTATATTAATGATCATTCAATCTTCTTTTTAGCAGTTTTTTTTTTCCTTTTATTGCACATCAGTTTATTTTATATACAGTACATGGGCCCAACCCCTAAATTCACAACTATAATGTCATTGATTACATTGTAAAAGCATTTGTTTTCATTTGTACCAGGACACAAGTTTATAGCTTTCATCTACACAGACATACAGATGAGTAGGGCAACTAAAAACTTAGTCATTAATTGCCGCAGGCTAAGTGTGTTGATGGCAGCCTACTTCCACAGTAACAATTTACTTTTTTTAATCACAGAAGGTAACACATGCACTATAAAGGCTAATAAACAGCTTTCATGACTTAAACATAAACATTGTTATCATTCTCATGATTGCTAGGTAATTAAAATTACCTGTAAACTTCACTTTACTTCATTTATCTTCTAGTTTTCCTGGTGAGGGTCACCAACAAAACAAGTTAAGTAGTAGAGATCACATTTCTCCTTCTTTAGCTGTGTATTACAGCTGACTATAGGGAATCCCCAAATAGTCTCGGGCCAGATGAAAGAGATATAATCCCTGTAGAATGTCTTGCTTTTGCTCTGGTGCCTCTTTCCAGTGGCTCAAGCCTGGAGCAATTGCAATGGAAACCAGCCTGATGTCATACTTACAAGGTGCCCGAACTTCCTTAGTAAAAGGAGCAACAGTTTTGCTCAGAGGCTATATGTAATACAGTATTTTTTGTCAATAAAATGCATTAGGACGTGTTTTGAGAAGTTGATCACCATGTTCCTTGCTACATATTATTAACACCAGGTCCTGGAAAAACTGCAGCATGACTCAGTCAAAGGAGATGAATACGTAGGACTAGTAGTGAGAGGTACATCGGCCAGGCCATGTCAGCAAAATCCAGGTTAACATGTAAAAGTCAAAATAAATGAGCATAACCACAATACCATATACTGGCTTTAAATGCTAGTGATGTTTTGCATTTGCTGTATATTTAGCTAGATATATGTAGAATATATCATTGACGCCACAGCGCTCCAGCGGATAGCATTGTTGCCTCACAGCAAGAGCTTCTCCAATTCAATTCTCAGCTGGGGTGCCTTCTGTGTGAAGCCTGCATGTCCTCCCTGTGTTTGTGTGGGTTCCCTCCAGGTGCTCTGGTCTCCTCCCACATTCCAAAGATATGTAGTAGATGCATTGGCCATAGGTGTGAGGGTGCATGTGAGTGTGTGGTATGGACGAATTACCATGGCAAGGCTAGCCACCCAGCAGTGTAGACCTTGGCTCTAGATGATTGTCACTGTTGAAGTGATACCCTGACCCCATGTGAAAAAATGGGGAAAAGGGGGTTGTGAATGGATGGATGGATGGATGGATGGATGGATGGATGGATGGATGGAGGGATGTAGAATATATCACATCCTCATTTGACCTTTGAGTATGAAAAACCTCAAATATTCCACCACCCTCCAGGCAATCTCCAATAGCATCTTCCAATTCATTACAAACTCATTCCTTCATGGGCATAACTATATGTCCCTATAAAAAGCCAAATGGCTATCCATAAAACAAAGATATAGCCCACTGTAAGGTTCCTAACCCTACAAACTATTCCAGCTCTAGACATTTATGCCACCCTTGCAGGTATACTTCATGAAAAGAAAATACTCATACAACCTTAAACACTACTTACAAGCCACATTAGCTCTTATTCCCCCTAGAACTAAACCCCACAGCAAAGCACATGCATTCTCATCTCAAGCACTGACCTACTCTTTGGCAGGTTCTCCCCATCGACAAGAAAGAAATCAGCAATTACTCCAAATTCAGAATGCAACTCAAAAAGTACCTCTTCATCCAGCTTCAACACACGATATATCACCTAACACACTATCTCTCTCCCCTTTCCACTTCTTGTCTCCTGTAACCTACAGAAGGTTGACCCACTTCATGGACTAATGTAGATATAATAGGTTCATAGGTTCATAGGTAGGTACTAGGCTATTGGCCCTAGGGCCCATACAAGCCTAGCCAAAAAATGTAATGAGGAGCTCTGTTTGACATAGATAGGTAGTCTGTTCCAGAGTATGGGAAGTCTCTGGCCCATACAAGCCTAGCCAAAAAATGTACCCTGGCTTTCGCCACCCAAGAAAATTATTTTCCTGTGCCCCTGTCAAGCAGAGCCACAGAAGTGATCCCCGGGGTGAATTTCCCATTTCCCATCCAATCATCAAGATTTTTCTTGAAGAGTGCTAATGAGGAGCTCTGTTTGACATAGATAGGTAGTCTGTTCCAGAGTATGGGAAGTCTCTGGGACAGGAATCTATCCCTCCAGCATGTTCTGTTTATTGTGGTGACAAGGTTTAGGTCCCTAGAGTGTGTAGCTCGGAGGGATTGGGATTTCTTTAAGTGGAGCATGTCCAACAGCTCTGGGTTTGACATAGCTTTGTATGTTAGGCAGAGATCGCCCCTGAGTAGGTGATATGCAATGAAATAAAGCTGTAGTTTTTTGAGACGGTCTGCATAGGACATCTATTTGAGGCCAGTAATCCTCTTTGTGAGGTATTTCTGTGGTCCTTCCAGTTGTTGTAGATGTCTTGTGAGGTACATACCAAAAGGGGCGTTGTACTCTATAATGGGTCTAATGAGTGATGAGTAGAGGGGAACAATGACCTCTTTTTTTCTGGATCAGAATCCTTTTATGATGAGATGAGTCACGTACAAGGATTTCCTGACCACTGTGGTAATGTGATTATCAAAGGAGAGACTACTGTCCACATGTGTCCCAAGGTCTCTTATCACATTTTCGGCATTAAGTAGACTACCAGCTATGTAGTAGTTCATGGGTACAAAGTTTTTACCAAAGGGGATGACAATACACTTTTTGGCATTGAGCTTCAGGCCATGGCTTTGACACCAGGTATCTGTCTCAGTGAGGCCCTTTTGTAGTTTGTCCACATCATTAGGAGTTTCGAATATGGCTCCTAGTTTGCAGTCATCTGCAAACTTTGTTAGCCAAAGACCTTCCGTGTTGGCCTGCACCTCAGAAAAGTAGATACCAAACAGGAGAGGGCCCAGGACTGAACCCTGTGGTACTCCACTTGTCACTGGTCTGAGGTCGGATTTGGAATCCGCTACTTTCACAGTGTGGGTTCTGTCTTGTGACATAGGGATTTATACCTAGTTTAGTGAGCTTATCTATAATTCCAGAGTGGGGGATGGTAACGAAAGCCTTGGCGAGATCTAGATAAGCTGTGTGAACCATTTTACCCTCATCTATGGCTTTGGTGACTGCTTCAAAGAAGTCAATCAGGTTTAGGAGACATGATCTGCCTTTTACAAATCCAAACTGGGTAGGGTCCAGAGTTTGGAGATTACCAATTTCTTTGTTTATGAGTTACACAATGATATGTTCCATGGCTTTGCAGACCAGGCTTGTCAGACTAATGGGGCTGTAGTTCCCGGGGTCCGTCATGGCTCCCCCTTTGTGGAGTGGGATAACCATCATGGTGCACCATTCAGTGGATACAAAGCCTGAGGTGAGGCTATGATTGAACATGGTACTTAGGTAGGGTGCCAGTTCATTCTGTAGTTCATGTAGAACGCAGCCTGGGATATTGTCAGGTCCCATGGATGCTGTGTTCTTGGCTTTAGAGAGTGTGTTTTTTACCTGTGCAGCCGTGATTATAGGAACTTTGCATTCTTCCGGTATAGAGATGGGCCCTCTAGGGGGTGAGAGGGGGGTAAAGTTAGCACTGAACCTATCTGCTAGGATGATGGCAATATCAGTTGGCTCTGTATATTTAGTGCCATTGTGCTGTAACTCAGAGCAGATCTGAGTGTTCCCATTTAGATTCTTGACATAGCTATAGAATGCTTTGTGGTTGTCTTTAGAGTCAGTGGCAATTTTGTTTTCGTAACTAGCTTTGGAGGATTTTATGAGGGATCTCAGCTTCTTACTGAGGTTGACCAGGGAGTTCCTCCAGTCATGGGACTTTACTCTTTTTTGGAACAGTTTCTTTCTTCTGTTGTAGAGCTTGTTTATGGCAGAGGACCACCAGAATGGCTTCCTTTTTTTAGAGGATAGCATCTTGGTTCTATTAGGGATAGCATAATCCATGCACTCCAGTAAGTGCTTAAAAAGTGCATTTGTGTAGGATTCGGCAGTCATACCTCTATTGTCCATCTGCATGGGTGTCATGAAGTTTGCCACTTCTGTCTTAAGAAGTGTGAAGTTGGCTTTGGAGAAGTTTTTTACAATGGTTTCCCTAATTGGGGGTGGGGGTGAGATGTGGATGTCTAGGCTGATTAGCTTGTGGTCGGATCTGACCAACGAGGAATTGACCTCTGGAGTGGAACACCGGTTTCCCATGTTGGTAATGACCAGGTCTAGGATATTGCTGCCCCTGGTGGGGGTGTGAATAAGTTGATCCAAGGCGTTGGAATTTATGAATTCTAGAAACTGTTGAGCAAAAGAGTTGGTACATGAGTAGTTTTCTCAGTTAATGGTGGGGTAGTTGAAATCGCCCATTATTAGGGTGTTGGGTTGTACCCTAATACTTTCCAGTGTATCAAGAAATGAGGAGTGTGAATCCTGGGGCATGGTGGGGGGTCTGTAGCAAGCTACAATTTGGAGTGCGTTCTTGCATAGAGTTAGTTCCACTTGGATAATAATGCAGATATTGTACATTATACTCTGCTTTTTTACCTTAATGTACAATGACCACAGTGGGGAGCTCTAGTATCAACCCTAGGGGAGGGCACCGTAGCAAGCCCCATGGGGCCCCCTTGTCCTCTGTGTGTCTTCTCCAGTGGCTCGCCTATGTTTTGTTTTCACTGTTTGCAGTTAACACAACCCTGGTGTTGCAATATGCTTGCACTCTAGAAGGTGTCTACAAAGCCTAGTTGCAGCACAGATTCTCACTGTACTGCACCAGCCCCCTTTAACTCCCAGTCTTTGCTGCTGGCCAATCAGGGTATTGGGCCCAGTCTCAGTTTCAGTGGCAGAGGTTACATAGGGAGGTACCTGTGTGTTGCACCCTTGTCTGCCTACATGGGACTGCGTATGTATGTACACACCTATTGCAGGGACAACTGGATGGGTTTGGTTACACCTGCAGGACATACACTACCATGGTGTGGGTTGTGGGTTAATGCTACTGTTTGTCCTGCTACCGGGTTGGCAGTCCCTGCTTGGCCAGGTTGGCATGTTCCTACCGAACACTGCACCCAGCGGCTCTAAAAGGACAGGTACTGTTTGTTGCAGGCATGCCTCTCATATGTGTTGGTCCTATGCTAAAGCCCCCCTGCTGTGACATGATTCCTGTACGTGGACAGACTGTTATTTCCTTAGGCTTTACTGTGTGTGGGGTATTGCCTCTAAAACTGTAGTGTATATCCCTTTAAGGTCTTAACCTGACACATGACTTGGTGTTGAATGCACTAGTTCTTCGGCTTAGCTGTGCTGTGTTGTGTTTTCATACTGTGGATTGTACTTCCTGCTTGTTTGGGACCATTTGCTGTGTTTTGTGTTCAATAGGGGCTGTGCAGGTAAGTGATACTTTGCTGTTTGTGTTTACTCCACTTGTGTGCCGTTTGCCTTTTCGATCGGATTCCCGTTGCCGGCCGTGTACACTGTCACTTGACAGCCTGCGATTACACTTTAAGGGCCGTCCGCATTTGTCGGTTTTCCTACCGCCGTAGGTTCCCACAGTGGGTCGTTCGTTCGGCAGCACCAATCTACAGATCTACAGTCTAGCAGTGCTGCGGTGTTCTAGTTTCGGCGATGTAGCTCGCGGGCATTTGTCCCGCGATCTACACGCCCAAACCCACCCTACAAATTATTCCAGCTCTAGGCATTTATGCCACCCTTGCAGGTATACTTCATGAAAAGAAAATACTCATACAGCCTTAAACACTACTTACAAGCCACATTAGCTCTTATTCCCCCTAGAACTAAACTCCACAGCAAAGCACATGCATTCTCATCTCAGGCACTGATGTACTCTTTGGCAGGTTCTCCCCATCGACAAGAAAGAAATCAGCAATTACTCCAAATTCAGAATACAACTCAAAAAGTACCTCTTCATCCAGCTTCAACACACAGTATATCACCTAACACACTATCCCTCTCCCCTTTCCACTTCTTGTCTCCTGTAACCTACTGAAGGTTGACCCACTTCATGGACTAATGTAGATATAATAGGTTCATAGGTAGGTACTAGGCTATCGGCCCTAGGGCCCATACAAGCCTAGCCAAAAAATGTACCCTGGCTTTTGAGCCACAGAAGTGATCCATTTCCCATCAAATCATCAAGATTTTTCTTGAAGAGTGCTAATTAGGAGCTCTGTTTGACATAGATAGGTAGTCTGTTCCAGAGTATGGGAAGTCTCTGGCCCATACAAGCCTAGCCAAAAAATGTACCCTGGCTTTCGCCACCCAAGAAAATTATTTTCCTGTGCCCCTGTCAAGCAGAGCCACAGAAGTGATCCCTGGGGTGAATTTCCCATTTCCCATCCAATCATCAAGATTTTTCTTGAAGAGGGCTAATGAGGAGCTCTGTTTGACATAGAAAGGTAGTCTGTTCCAGAGTATGGGAAGTCTCTGGGACAGGAATCTATCCCTCCAGCATGTTCTGTTTATTGTGGTGACAAGGTTTAGGTCCCTAGAGCATGTAGCTCGGAGGGATTGGGATTTCTTTAAGTGGAGCATGTCCAACAGCTCTGGGTTTGACATAGCTTTGTATGTTAGGCAGAAATCACCCCTGAGTAGGTGATATGCAATGGAGTAAAGCTGTAGTTTTTTGAGACGGTCTGCATAGGACATCTGTTTGAGGCCAGTAATCCTCTTTGTGAGGTATTTCTGTGGTCTTTCCAGTTGTTGTAGATGTCTTGTGAGGTACATACCAAAAGGGGCATTGTACTCTATAATGGGTCTAATGAGTGATGAGTAGAGGGGAACAATGACCTCTTTTTTTCTGGATGAGAATCCTTTTGTGATGAGATGAGCCATGTACAAGGATTTCCTGACCACTGTGGTGATGTGATTATCAAAGGAGAGACTACTGTCCACCTATGTCCCAAGGTCTCTTATCACATTTTCGGCATTAAGTAGACTACCAGCTATGTGGTAGTTCATGGGTACAAAGTTTTTACCAAAGGGGATGACAATACACTTTTTGGCATTGAGCTTCAGGCCATGGCTTTGACACCAGGTATCTGTCTCAGTGAGGCCCTTTTGTAGTTTGTCCACATCGTTAGGAGTTTTGATTATGGCTCCTAGTTTGCAGTCATCAAACTTTGTTAGCCAAAGACCTTCCGTGTTGGCCTGCACCTCAGAGAAGTAGATACCAAACAGGAGAGGGCCCAGGACTGAACCCTGTGGTACTCCACTTGTCACTGGTCTGATGTCGGATTTGGAATCCGCTACTTTCACCATGTGGGTTCTGTCTGTGAGCCAGTTGGTAACCCATCTTGTGACATAGGGATTTACACCTAGTTTAGTGAGCTTATCTATAATTCCAGAGTGGGGGATGGTGTTGAAAGCCTTGGCGAGATCTAGATAAGCTGTGTGAACCATTTTACCCTCATCTATGGCTTTGGTGACTGCTTCAAAGAAGTCAATCAGGTTTAGGAGACATGATCTGCCTTTTACAAATCCAAACTGGGTAGGGTCCAGAGTTTGGAGATTACCAATGTCTTTGTTTATGAGTTCCACGATGATATGTTCCATGGCCTTGCAGACCAGGCTTGTCAGGCTAATGGGGTGGTAGTTCCCGGGGTCCGTCGTGGCTCCCCCTTTGTGGAGTGGGATAACCATCACGGTGCACCATTCAGTGGGTACAAAGCCTGAGGTGAGGCTATGATTGAACATGGTACTTAGGTAGGGTGCCAGTTCATTGTGTAGTTCGTGTAGAACGCAGCCTGGGATATTGTCAGGTCCCATGGATGCTGTGTTCTTGGCTTTGGAGAGTGTGTTTTTTACCTGTGCAGCCATGATTATAGGAACTTTGCATTCTTCCGGTATAGAGATGGGCCCTCTAGGGGGTGAGAGGGGAGTAAAGTTAGCACTGAACCTATCTGCTAGGATGTTGGCAATATCAGTTGGCTCTGTATATTTAGTGCCATTGTGCTGTAACTCAGAGCAGATCTGAGTGTTCCCATTTAGATTCTTGACATAGCTATAGAATGCTTTGTGGTTGTCTTTAGAGTCAGTGGCAATTTTGTTTTCGTAACTAGCTTTGGAGGATTTTATGAGGGATCTCAGCTTCTTACTGAGGTTGACCAGGGAGTTCCTCCAGTCATGGGACTTTACTCTTTTTTGCAACAGTTTCTTTCTTCTGTTGTAGAGCTTGTTTATGGCAGAGGACCACCAGAATGGCTTCCTTTTTTGGAGGATAGCATCTTGGTTCTATTAGGGATAGCATAATCCATGCACTCCAGTAAGTGCTTAAAAAGTGCATTTGTGTAGGATTCGGCAGTCATACCTCTATTGTCCATCTGCATGGGTGTCATGAAGTTTGCCACTTCTGTCTTAAGAAGTGTGAAGTTGGCTTTGGAGAAGTTTTTTACAATGGTTTCCCTAATTGGGGGTGGGGGTGAGATGTGGATGTCTAGGCTGATTAGCTTGTGGTCGGATCTGACCAACGAGGAATTGACCTCTGGTGTGGAACACCGGTTTCCCATGTTGGTAATGACCAGGTCTAGGATATTGCTGCCCCTGGTGGGGGTGTGAATAAGTTGATCCAAGGCGTTGGAATTTATGAATTCTAGAAATTGTTGAGCAAAAGAATTGGTACATGAGTAGTTTTCCCAGTTAATGGTGGGGTAGTTGAAATCACCCATTATTAGGGTGTTGGGTTGTACCCTAATACTTTCCAGTGTATCAAGAAATGAGGAGTGTGAATCCTGGGGCATGGTGGGGGGTCTGTAGCAAGCTACAATTTGGATTGCGGTCTTGCCCAGAGTTAGTTGCACTTGGATAATAATGTAGATATTGTACATTATACTCTGCTTTTTTACCTTAATGTACATATACAATTTGTCTATGTAACTGATTTAAACTGCACTGTTACTGCTTATATTTCAGCCTTTTTGTGTTTGTGAATTGTTTTGTATTCACGCATGCCTGAAATTTGTCAATACTGATCAGTGCACTATGCCAATAAACAAATATAAATAAATAGAATAAATAAGATAAAGGGCTGCCAGACAAATAGTAAAAAAAGGAAATTAGTAGACTCCATGGCACAGAAGGATGAAGCCCTAACTGTAACCTAAATTACCTGAATTCAACTAGTGGCCCAGGGTTAGAAAGAGATGATACTGCAGGAGGTATCAGTGACGAGGCTTTAGCCTGCTCACCTCTCTTGGGAGGAGAATATGGGATGAATGCCAAATGGTATGAAAACTGGCAGGAGTGGCAGCCAAACACTCTGAGAGGTGTATCACCTTAGAGGCAGGGCATGTATGTCAGCACAGACATAGGGCATACTTCCTGATGGCACGCCCACAGCATGCGTCACCAGAAGAGATGCTCCACATACTGAAGAGGTAGGGGCTAAATTATCACCGATACTCTGCCCAGCTACCATCCCTACAGAAACACAGATGCCATTGCAGTCTCCTTCCCTCATTACTTCTTGGCCTCATTGACTCAGCTGACTGCCCTGCTGGTTAAGAAGGGTGGCAGTGACCTCAGTTAGAAGGTAGGGCAATCAGGAGAGCAGCAGTCATGGCAGTAGTAAAGAAGAAGGGCACACTGATAGGAAATATATCATTATCACTGGAAACTCTATGATTATACCATATTCCTATGATAAACAAAGGAAATTATGTAGGAGTCTATGTCTTCTCCTATAACAAATACCAGAAATACAGAAATGTGGATTCTCATTGCAAACAAGAAGTGTTTATTCTACCTAGCATGCCCATTTCCTACCTCTTAGCTCAATTGCAAAGCCTACCTAACCAACAGCTTAATTGTGTTTTTCCACAAAGTGTAAGGATATGTCAAAACTCAAGACAGTCAAAGATCAAATAGCATTTTAAACACCAGTCTTTACACTCCTCATGAAGTTGAGGTCCGATAGGTCCTGCTCATGTTTTTCTACACCTGGGTTTATGGTGGGTGTGATGCCCCTGCACTGGCCCAATAATCAAGGAGTTTCAATCTTCACCACTGGTAACAATGAGGGATGTACACAATGGGAGGATGACAAGTACACACACAGTAAAGTACAATTTCCCTTAAGAGCACACATAGATCACAGTCAGTCTGGGGGGTGGTTTCTCTCTCTTTCTCCAGATCCCCAATAAGACTATCCACTGGCAGAGCTATATGGTTAAGATCTCAGCTGAGGGGTCAAGCCAAGACCTCCAGCACTCTCTCTGTCAAACCAGTGGTTCGTGTCCCTGCACAAGTAGCTGACACGCACTTTGAGATTTGATTTATATACAAATGCACACACACACACACACACACACACACACACACACACACACACACACACACACACACACACACACACACACACCTGGGGAAGGCTGGCACAGGTTTATTAGCTATGCCCCCTTCTGCCCAGACTATAAGGTAGTTATTACTGCCACCAACCCCTACTTATCAGCTACTATAAAGGCCCTTACAAAGGGTGACCAATCCTACTGTGTAATATTACTATTATCCAAATTGTAAGTGCGACCAAGACTAAGGCTATTAAGGAGTGGCCTGTACAGTGTCACTTAATGGTTACACTTCAAAACATCTAAAACTCAAAGCATCTAAATTCAAAGCATCAAGACCACAACATCTAAAACCCAAAACATCCAAAACTCATAACATCGAAAATGTATAATATGGAATAGTTTATCATGAAAAATGTAAATGTCATAGTTTAATCTGTTATTCTTGTGGTATTAGTATTAGATGCTGTAGTTTTTATTTATATAGTGTAAGAGTTTACACTATTTATATAGCATTTATTTTGCCACTCTGTATGTGTTTTTTAGGCCATACAGTTAAGTGATATAGACATTATGTGTACATTCTTTAAGATGATCTTAATACAGTGGGGTTAGGAAGTTAACTTTTTCCCACTGTAGTGCAATCTCAAAGTTGGGGGCACATGGGGAGGCTGCAGGTGGGCTTTCCCCCCTACAGAAATGTAGCAAAAAGTGTGTTTGTTAGTTTGGTGTTGTTATAGGTGGAGGGGATGTTATTTTCATGTGATCTGTAGTGTTCAATGTTGTGATACAAAGTTTCGATGTTATGAGTTTTAGATGTTTTGGGTTTTAGATGTTGTGGTCTCAATGTTTTGAATTTAGATGTTATGAGTTTTAGATGTTTTGAAGTGTAACCCACCAAATACATACACAAGTACTCTAAGAGCTTAAATATGTATCACACATAAAGATAGGTTTAAATATATTTAATAATAAATAATAAAAGAACAAGACAATATTCAATCAATACAGTAACTACAGAGTTCAGAATCACAGGAAGTATTTTAAAACAACATTGCAGAACAGTCTCACATAAATACAGAAAACATCTAAACCAATCTTTACTATATTCCGATCTGTATCTAAAAGAAATTACTTTTCCCTAGTTACTTACTATTAGCAAGGCAAATGCAGATGATGATGAGTGGATGTTTCTAGGTCCAAGACAAGGTACAAAATGCCCAGTCTTTCTCTGAGAGAGTTCTTCAATTACTATCAAACATTACTGCTGGGTCAGCTTGGATGACATCACTTGTTGTCACCTGCCTTCAGATCCCAGGCTAACAGATAACAACAGAATTTCACCATCTCTGTGTGAGAAGTACATTTATCTCAGATGTGCAGTTGCAAGGAAGCAATAAAATACTTCACATTTTAAACCTAGCAATTAAAATTACTTTCAAGACAATAGAAAAACTTCTAGCTCTAGACATTGTGTCTGCTTACTGCATTGAAACTGAGAGATAACACCATTGTAAACCACTTTGATTCCAACTTATTTTCTTGAAGTTTTGCAAGTTATATCTTTATGTTCCATCTTCTACAATTAAAACATACATTTGCACAGGTATATAGTTTATATACATTTCTGTTCTTTTCCAGTACGGTACACTGTGATTACATTCTCAGTACACAACTTACATTTGCAAGACAAGCATATAAATAATATTAATATTCACAAATGACATATGATTATTTACAAAATTCCAGATAGCTGGGCTGACATTGTCACGGTGGGTGTGGATGATTTTTTATTATTGTGGATTTCACCATCCATCTCTACCTCTAATACTCCGTTGAAGTCTCTATGCCATGGACAGATGTCACAAAATCCCCCGAGAACGTGCAAAGCCTAAACCCCATCATTCTTTCTTCCAACCCACTCATAGGTGGTACCCTGACACCCAAGATATTAGAAACAAATCAGGGCTCCATTCACAGGTTGTGCTCTGACACCTGACACACAAGATATTAAAAACAGATCTGGGTTGCTGATAAGGATATTTTGCCCCACATAGTCTGCAAATTTCAATACCCTATAGATAAGCTATAGATCCTTCTTAACCAAAGGACTGTTTACAGAGTTTTACACCAGTATTAAAACATTGTTAGGTCTAGCACATGTATTCCGGCATTCTTTCACCATCTTTGATGCTACCATCTCTTCAGGAATGCTTTTCCAATCATCTGAAACCCTTTGTGTAGAAAAAGTTTTTTCATATCTGCCTCAAGCCTCCTACCTTTCAATATCAAATTTTGTCTTCTTGCGCCTTTCTTTTTTTTTTTAAAGGAGTAAGTATTCTTGCACATTCTGAATTCACTTAAGATACTTAAATGTTTTTATCTGATCCCACCTGACATCTTTTCTTCTAGAATGTACATTTTAATCCCTTAGTCTTTGTTTATAAGGCTTCTGGTGAAGATTATACATGATTTCTGTTACACTTCTCTGTGCTGCCTGTATCCTTTCCATTTGTAAAACAGATAAACAGAACTGCATGTAGTACTCTAGATGAAGTCTTATGAGATGTCCATATAGGGGTTATATCTAGGAAGTCAATATTCAAAATGTCAACTTTCCCACATGCAAAAAAGGAGTCATTTAGAATTTTTTTAGCAATTACAGCTGCCACACAGCCATGGAAAAGGGACAAGCCATTCCCCTGAAAATCTATTACCTTTGACATAGAATAATTGTTTTTTAGTTGTAGGGCTGTTGAAGTGTGCCTTTTAATGTGGGAGGTACAGGGGGGCATGGTTTCTGGGGGGGAGGGTTGCATTTGTTGACTTTCCAAATGTGTGCTTTCCTTCATATTTAGGAAAGTTGATAATTTGATTGTCAACTTTCCTAACAGGAGGTCTATACAGAAGAGTAACAGCACTTTATTTATATTAAGGATGCTTTCACTTCAGTACTCCATTTACCACCTTTGTAAGTACCGCCAACTCCCTTTCTACAGCTCTTCAATCCCTTTCAGTTTCTGTTGCTGCTACATCCTTCTCTCTACATTTATGCTGCCTAGACAAATTAATCCTTCCTTCCTTCATTTATTCATTAATATATTATTTTCCAGTTGTTGCATTAAGTTTAAGCTACCACGTTTAGCAGCATTGTTCCAGTCTTATCAACCCTGTCAGCAAAAAACTGTTTTCTTTCTAGACCTTTTTCTCTATCACTTATTACAAAAATAAAATAGGACTTTAGTACAGACCACTGTTGATGCATCGAGTAACAGCCCTTTCATTTCAATGCACTCCCCTTTGTTGTGTACCTCTTCATGTTATTGTCTAAACAGTATTTTCACAGGCTAACACCCTATAGCTCACTCCAGGGCTGTCTGATTTGTTAAAAAAAATCACCAAGTATGATTATTGCTTGCAGTATGCGAAATAACCCTCATGAACACCAAAAAACACACACCAAATGGAAATACATGACCACAATGTTATTGAATCCTTTCATCCTTCATGAACCAGACTTAAGAAAATGTGTTCTTAAATAATACGTTGTTTAAGTATCTTTAAGATCCTAGCTCATGTGATTAAAAAACAATAAAATAATTTCTCTGAATCATACCCGCTCATTAATACTCACATTAAAAAGGCTGTTCTTATCTAATGCTGCTTGTCACTCATTCGCCTGTAATACGCATAATAAGAAGGCTTGGGGTTTCATTCAGATGCGTTAATACATACAAAAACATCAGGATGGATGGCAGCATCTTTAAATATGAACAAACAGACAGAATGTACATACGTACATGTTCACGTCTCAACAAAATGGCAGTCAGGCTTGCATGTGTTCAGTATTTATACTCTAGTGCAAGCCCTTGGATATCTTCTTAAAGGTATATGCACACCCACTGATTTACAAGATTGCCCTTTACACAAAACAATAGCAGAGATAAGCCTGCATTACTATGTACATCAGAAACAAAATACAATGTTCATGTCCAAGTTGTTTCATATCTATTACAATGTTTAGAGATTCAACCATATCTCGTAACATAACAGTTGGGACTAAAATTAGCAACAGGGACAGTCTGTGGTTCACAACTCGTGTCAGGAACTTCTTATTTCATCGTAGGAACAGGAATGTCTTCTGGAAATTCTTCTGGAATTGGACCACAGGACGACTCACTCTGAGATAAAGAGTCTTTCTCACAGGCTATTTGCTGTGGTATAGGCTCGGATACCAGTAGCAAATGCCTCCGATTCTGCCTAAAGATTCCTTCTTCTGTTTTAATTATGTACAATCTCGGCTCTGGACAAATATTTTTCACAACACCAATCTGATCAGAACCTTTGAACGTTTGCATCCTTACCACCTCTCCTTTTCATAATGGATTGAGTGGTCTGCTGGTCTTATAATAGTAGGATTTCTGGAATAGGTGTTTCCTCAACAGATTGTTCTTAACTGATATGCTGTTCTTGACACATGGAACCAGCAATTGACTACTGAGTAGTAATGTGGTTCTGGTTTGTCAACAAATAAAAATAAAACAGGACTCCGATAAAGGACCGGTGCTAATACAAACTTAGACAAAGTAAAACAAAAACACAGCTAGACCAAATAAATTTTTTCTAAAAAGTAAACACTTTAATGGTAATCAAAACTGCTTCATCTAATTTTAATGAGAGTTTGACATCAGACAGGATGGGAACTTACACAAATGCAGGAATTGTGCAGCATGTCGATACATTCACCCAGGAGCCAACTATATACATCCCTATACTAAATTTAAGATAGAAACAGATTTATATGCAGACTGTAGGACTAGCAATATTGTTTATTTTAGTTATTGCCTAAATTGCCATGCCTTTTATATAGATAAAAGTAATAGGCAACTTAGAGAGAGAATTTTAGAGCATTATAGAGACGTTAGGAATGGCAAGGACAACAGTGCTCTAGCCCAACATGTGATGGAGCATGGCACAGAACACAGTTTTAAGTTTCTGGTACTGGAGGTAATATCTGAAGGTTTAAGAGGAGGAGACATTAAAAATCGGACAGAATTAACAGAAGAAAAGTGGATTCTCCTCTTTAATGCAGACAGAGCCCCTGGTTTGAATGGGGTTCTTTCACTGAAACCTTTTCTTAAAGCGCGTGCCTTGAAACATTAATTCTTGTGATTGATTTTAAACAGCTAGGATGTATAATATGAAGTTTATAAATGTTAGGGTTTATTTTTATACATAATTGGCTTGTATAGGCATATTGCATTTATGAATTTGTTTCTTTAAGAAGCAGACTCACCACAGTTCTAATTGGAGTCGATTGGTTTTTAATTGATTGTATTCATTGTATCTTACTATTTAAGCAGAGTTTGCATTTTGTAGAGTGAGTCTGATGAAGCAGTTTGGATTACCGTGAAAGCGCTTACTTTTTAGAATACATTTCTTTTGTCTAGCTGTGTTGGTCCGATACGTTTTTGTTTTACTGGTTATGGTTTGTCTTGACAGAAGTCTCTGAGCAGATGAACCAAGATGTTTACCACAAGGAATATTTCTGAGAGTCAAGAGATTTAGGAAAACATCACTATTATCTTGTTTTGACTTCTCAAGTAACTGTTTTGCACTTTGCATTGCGCTTTCTGCCAAACCATTTGACTACAGGTACTCTGGACTACTTGTGACAGAAGTAAAGTTCCATTCTTCTGCAAATCTTTTGAACTGTTGGCTTGTGAACTGCGTGTCATTGTCAGAAATAACTTGGTGTGGACTACCATGTACAGAAAAATCACATTTCATCTTAGTAATGACAGTACTAGATGCTAGGTTAGGAATAGGTAAATCTTGAACCAATTGGAGTAAGAATCTGCTAACACCAAATAATGCTGACCATTCCACTCGAAGATATCAGTGGCTATAGCCGACCAAGGTAGTTCTGGAATCTGGTTATGCTGAAGTGGTTATTTCTGTTGATGGGGCTTTGTACTATTACATACTACACAATAAGAAATTGCTCTCTCAATTTCTGGTGACACAGAAGGCCAAAATACTATCCCTCTTGCCCTTCTTTTGGTAGATTTGGTTCCTGGGTGACCATGATGCAGAATAATAATGTATTCAGGTTGCAAGGACTTTGGAACAATTACTTTCAGACCTTTCATTATGATACCTTTGTCAGACAAAATCTCATCTCTGTATGGAAAATAAGGTTGCACTTCTTGTGGTAAACTAGATTGCTTTGACGGCCATCCTTGATTGATAAATTGGTTGAGCTTCTGTAAAACTGGATCTGTGGCTGTGTGATCTCTCAGCTCATCAAGATGTGAGGTTGAAAAATTTCTCACTTCCATGACATCAAAATCATCAATCGAATGAGAACCTTAATTGTCATTCTGTTCAGTGGTATTTCTGGGTGATGTGGATAATGTATCAGCAAGACAGAGAAATTTGCCTTTCTTGTGCACAAGATTGAAATTGTGCTTCTGCATCATATGTTGCAGTCAGGCTGTGTCTGAATGGATTGGTTTTCTCAAGATAGTGACTAATGGTTGGTGCTCTGTTTCAATATGGATAGGTCTACCATAAACATAATCATGGAACTTGAACATGCAAACACAATTGCCAAAAGCTTTTTCTCGATCTGGGCATACTGCTGTTCAGTTTGGGTAAGACTTCTCGATACACAGGTAACAGGTTGATCCTCTTGTAGAATGATGATAAGAGTGATAACAGACTTAGGGACACAGGTGGACAGTGGTCTCACCTTCGATAATCACATCGCCACAACAATCAGGAAATCCTTCTATGTGGCACATCTCATCACTAAGGGCATTTCATCCAGAAAAAAGGAGTTCATTGTCCCACTGTACTGATCCCTCATTAGACCCATTATAGACTACAATGCCCCATTTGGTATATACCTCACAAGACATCTGCAACAACTGGTAAGGCCACAGAAATACCTCACTAAAAGAATCACAGGCCTAAAGCAGATGCTTTATGCTGACCATCTAACAAAATTCCAGCTATACTTTGTTGCATATTCTCTACTCAGAGACAATCTCTGCTTAACATACAAGGCCATGTCAAACTCAGAGCTATTGGACATGCTACACGTAAAAAAATCCCAATCCCTGAGAGCCACATGCTCCAGGGATCTAAATCTTGTCATCATAATGAACAAAACATGCAGGAGGAATAGATTCCTGACCCATAGACTCCCCACACTCTGGAATAGACTGCCCATACATGTCAAGCAGAGCACCACTTTGGTCCTCTTCAAAAGGAACCTTGACGATTGGATGGGAGATAGGACATTCACCCCAGGGATCACGTCAGTTGCCCTGCTAGACAGGGGTCTAGGGAAGTAAATATTGTGGGAAGAAATAGCCAGGGAGTTGTTATGGCTAGGCTTGTATAGGCCTTTGGGCCGATAGCCTAGTACCAACCAATGAATTTATGAACCTATGAATGACTGCACCAGGACCAAATTTCGAAGCATCATAGGAAAGTGTAAATGGTTTGTGAACATCAAAGTATCTGAGCATTGGCGGGCTAGCAAGTCCCTGTTTCAGGACATCAAATGCTCTTTGGTGTTGCTCTAACCAAGACCAGGATACATCTTTATATGTCAGCTCTCTGAGTGGTGCTGATAACTGGCTCAAGTTTGGAATGAACTTGCCTAGGTAGATGACTGTGCCAAGATAATGTTGCAGGGCTTGAATGTTGTCTGGAGCTGGCATCTCGAGAATGGCTGATTGCTTTGAAGGATCTGGTCATAGGCCTGTACTCATAAATAAATGACCAACATAAGTAACTTCTTGTAGCCTGAATTTGCATTTGTGTGGGTTGAGCTTAAGAGTCACTTCATGTGCCCTTTCTTCATGCTCAGCTTTACCACTACCTCCTACTAGTATGTCGTCTACAATGGTAGCACAAGGATACCCAGAAAAAATTTGCTCCATTGCATGTTGAAAGACTTCACTTGCAGAATTTATTCCAAATGGCATTCTCTAAAATCTGTACCTGCCAAACAGAGTACTGAACTTAGAGGGCAATGATGATTTTTTTGTCAAGCTGAATTTGCCAAACTGAACTCTTTGCATCTAAAACAGAAAAAACAGTGGCATTTGGCATTAAACCTGCAACTTCTTCAACTGTGTGCATTGGATGATGAGGTCATTTTAGTGCTTTGTTCAAATCTAATGGATCAATACATATTCTGATGTCATCTGAGCTTTTCTTATGAGCTACTACCATGGAAGATACCCATTCAGTTGAAGTTTTAACTGGACAAATCACACCTTGTAGCACCATTTTATCTAATTTGGCTTTGACTATGTCCTGCATGGCTACTGGAACTTTATATGCTGGCCTTATAACTGGACTGAGCTCTGGGTCTAACTTCATGGAATACACAACTGGAAGTTTGCCTAGTTTCTCTCGGAAAAGATCAGCACAGGTAGAAAAAATGTGCTGGGCAAAATTAGAGTAGTGGTCTTTCAAGCTAACATGATGGCTTTCCTTCTTAAATGAAAGCAGTCCCATTTTCAAAGTGTCTCTGAGCCTAAAAATGACTCAACGTGCCTCCTGACCACATAAAATAATAAGTTGTAGCGCCTTCCTGCAGAGTAACATGAAAGCACAGCTGAGCCTTCAGTTTGAATTTCTTCACCTCCATAAGCAACAAGAATTGCACACCTTGCCAAATCAAGCCTTTCACTTTTACACACTCATAGGTTCATAGATTAGTACTAAGCTAACTGCCTTTGCGAGCCATTTTAAGCCTAGCCAATTATCCTTTGTGAGACTCAAACCCTGCAGCTTGTGTTTATAAGGCAAACACCTTAACCATTAGGCCACCCTCCCACCACTCTTGCAAATATTTCTGCAGACATAACATTGCACTTGGAACCTGTGTCAACTTTGAGCTCAATGGGCTTGCCATTTATCCGAAAAGTACAAAATACTTCATTCTTGCCCCTTAAATCTTTTGCACTGACCATTTCATGAAGCACTTCATAGGTTCATAGGTTGGTACTAGGCTATCAGCCCTAGGGCCTATACAAGCCTAGCCATAACAATTCCCTGGCTATTTCTTCCCACATTATTTACTTTCCTGGACCCCTGTCTAGCAGGGTGACTGACGTGATCCCTGGGGTGAATTTCCTTTCTCCCATCCAATCGTCAAGGTTCCTCTTGAAGAGGTCCAAGGAGGCACTCTGCTTGACATGTATGGGCAATCTATTCCAGAGTCTGGGGAGTCTCTGGGTCAGGAACCTATCCCTCCAGCATGTTTTATTTATTGTGATGACAAGGTTTAGATCCCTGGAGCGTGTAGCTCTGAGGGATTGGGATTTCTTTAAGTGTAGCATGTCCAACAGCTCTGGGTTTGACATGGCCTTGTATGTTAAGCAGAGATCGCCTCTGAGTAGACGATATGTGACAGAGTATAGCTGGAGTTTTTTAAGGAGGTCAGCGTAGGGCATCTGCTTTAGGCCTGTGATTCTTTTAGTGAGGTATTTCTGAGGACTTTCCAGTTGTTGCAGATGTCTTGAGAGGTACATACCAAATGGGGCATTGTATTCTATAATGGGTCTAATGAGGGATGAGTACAGTGGGACAATGACCTCCTTTTTTCTGGATGAAAAGCCCTTCATGATGAGGTGTACCACATAGAAGGATTTCCTGACTGTTGTGGCGATGTGGTTATCGAAGGTGAGACCACTGTCCACCTGTGTCCCTAAGTCTCTTATCACACTTTCTGTGTTTAGTGTACTGCCACCTATATGGTAATTCATGAATACATGTTTTTTTCCAAAGGGGATAACAATACATTTCTTGGCATTGAGCTTGAGCCCATGGCTCTGGCACCAAGCATCTGTTTCTGTAAGGCCCTTTTGTAGAGTATCCACATCATTTGGGGATTCATTAATGGCTCCCAGTTTGCAGTCATCTGCAAACTTTGTTAGCCAGAGTCCCTTAGTGTTGACCTGTACTTCAGAGAAGTAGATGCCAAACAAGACCGGCCCCAGGACTGAACCCTGAGGTACTCCACTTGTCACTTGTCTGGAGCTGGATTTGGAGTCGGCTACTTTTACAGTGTGGGTTCTATCAGTAAGCCATTTAGCAACCCATTGGGTGACATAGGGATTAATGCCCAAATTAGTAAGTTTATCTATGATTCCAGAGTAGGGGATGGTGTCAAAGGCCTTGGCAAGGTCTAGATAGGCTGTGTGGACCACCTTACCCTTGTCCATGGCTCTGGAGACTGATTCAAAGAAGTCAATCAGGTTCAGGAGACAAGATCGGCCCTTCACAAACCCAAACTGGGTGGGGTCCAGTGTTTGAAGGTTGCCAATGTCTTTGTTTATAAGTTCCATGATAATACGCTCCATGGCCTTGCAGATAAGGCTTGTCAGACTGATGGGACGGTAGTTTCCGGGATCCAAGGTGGATCCCCCCCTTGTGGACTGGGATAACTGTAGCTCTGCGCCACTCAGTGGGCACGAAACCTGAGGTGAGGCTATGATTGAACATGACACTTAGGTGAGGTGCTACTTCATATTGTAGTTCATGTAGTACACAGCCCGGGATGTCATCTGGTCCCATGGATGCTGTATTCTTGGCTTTAGAGAGTGCGTTTTGTACCTGTGTGGCCGTTATTACTGGAATTTGGCAATCTTCCGGTATTGAGATGGGCCATTTAGGGGGTGAGAGGGGGTGAAGTTGGCACTGAATCGATCTGCCAGGATATTGGCAATATCCTTCGGATCAGTATATTTAATGCCATTCTGTTTTAGCTCAGAGCAGATCTGAGCATTGCCATTTAGATTCTTGACATAGTTATAGAATGCTTTGTGGTTGTCTTTGGAATCTTTGGCAATTTTATTTTCGTAACTAGCTTTGGAGGATTTTATGAGGCATCTCAGTTTCTTACTGAGGCTAGTAAGGGAGTTTTTTACATCCTGGAATTTTCCTCTTTTCTGCAAAAGTTTCGTCCTTTTGTTGCAAAGTTTGTTTATGGCAGGGGACCACCAGATTGGCTTCCTTTTTTTGGATGAGAGCATTTTAGTTCTATTTGGGATGGCACGATTCATGCATGAGTGGATGTGCTCGTACAGTGCCTTAGTGTAGTATTCAGCAGATGAACTTTCAGTTCCCGTCTGCATGGATGTCATGAAGTTTGTCACTTCTGACTTGAGTAGCATGAAGTTGGCTTTGGAGAAGTTTTTTATGGTGGTTTCTTTACTGGGGGTGGGGTGGGATGTGGATGTTAAGGGTGATTAGCTTATGGTCAGACCTGACTAACGAGGGGGTGACCATAGGTATGGAGCATTGATTTCCCATGTTGGTAATGACCAGGTCTAGGATATTGGAGCCCCTGGTGGGACTATGGATTAGTTGATCAAGGACGTTGGAATTTATGAATTCCAAGAACCGTTGCGCAAAGGTATTGGGACATGAGTAGTTTTCCCAGTTAATGGCAGGATAGTTAAAATCACCCAGTATTAGGGTGTTTGGTTCTATCTTAATATTTTCCAGTATGTTTAGAAAGGTGTAGTGAGAATCTTGGGGTATGGTGGGGGATCTGTAGCAAGCTACAATTTGGATTGCAGTCTTACCTAGTGTTAGTTGCACTTGGAGAATTTCAGACACATTGTGTTGGCCAACTAGCCTGGTGGTGTGAATATCCTTGGTGAATATTGACACTCCTCCACCTTTAGTGTTTCGGTCCTGGTTTGGTGGCCAAAAGTGTGGTAAGAGTTGTAGCCTGGTATTGCAGGGGTGCTCTCTGGAGCCTTGAACCAGGTCTCAGTTACTGCACAGATATCGATGTTATCCATTTTTAGGAGTGCCTCGAGAGAGTGCATTTTGAGGTTTAGACTTCTAGCATTGAGTAGCATTACCTTCAGATTTTGCATGCTTGTACCTGTTACGGTGGTGGTTTTGTCCTTTGAAGTTTGCCTAAAAAAGGCACTATAGGGGTGGCAAGAGCCTTAGCCAGTAACCTGAATCCCAGGGGCGACAGGTGAAGACCATCTCTGGCAAAGCATCGTGGTCTGTCAATCATGTCATCCCAGGGTTGATAAAGGACAGACTTGTGTGTGGTATAAAAGACTCCATCAACATAAAGAATGGGGTTGCCACTGCCTAACTGATCAACTCATTTCTTAAAATGTTCCCTTTTAATAAAAGAACGTGGGCCTTTTGATTTACAAAATCTTTTGAAATTATTCCATTTATTACATTTGTGGCATTGTTGATCAAAAGCTAAACACTTTTCCCTTTTAGATTCATGACTACCACCACAGTTGTGACAATTGACAATGAAACTAGGTTGGGGCCCATGCTTTGAATTTGCTGACTCACTCTTATGTTTGACTAAGACTGTGTGAACTCTGGAATGTGCTATAAAGTTGTGGGGTTTACCAGCAAGTGCTGCAGTGGTTACAGCTCTCATGTGCTTGGGCCTGTTTCTTTTAATAACATGCTGTATACTATTAACATGAGCTTTATCACTGTGCCTTCTAGAGCTGCTCTCATTTGTAAGCATATACGTCACCAAATCTGCACATTTTAGCTTTATTTCTCAGGTCAGTTATATATGCTGCAAAAGTTTCGCTAGGCTTTTAATCTCTTGTATAAAATAAGTGCCTTTCCATTGTAACATTTGTCTGGGGTTACACATTTCTCTAAATTTACGTTTTAAGCACTCTGGGTCCTCCCTTGATGTATGACATGACTGCTTTCCTCCTCTACAGCATAAATAGCAGGTGCATACACAAGGATCTATATTATAACATTGAAGTCTTAAAAGTTCGAATATTATAATATCGAACCACTTCGATCGAATGACCATAACATCGAACACTCAGAATAACGAATTTTTTCCCAGGGAAAACATTTGCTGTTCCAACAAACATACACACAACCAGGACCGGCCTTTGGTCAACTGGTACCCTAGGCAAAAGGTCTCCACAGCGCCCCCATCACCGCCCTGTGCCACCATCCTGGTCTACTTACACCATCCAGATTACTGGAAAAGCGCCCCTGCTAGAGCAGCGCCCTAGGCAGCCACCTAGTTGGCCTATGCCTAAGGCCGGCTATGCACACAACACAAGCACACCAAAATAAATAATCCACACACATACACTTCACATAACCCTACACTAAACCATACATACACTACTAGCTATCCACTTACCTTAACCCAACCCTAACCCTAAGGTCCGTAACTACCACACACTTAACTTACCCGCTCCCTAACCCTAAGGTCCCTAACTATCACACACTCACCTTACCTGCTCCTTAACCCTAAGGTCTCTATCGCACACTCAATTTACCCGATCCCTAACCCTAAGGTCCCTATCGCACACTCACCTTCATTCACAAACTTACCTTAACCTGGTCCGTAACCTTCGCTCCACAGTCGAGGAAATAGCGAAGCTGCAGAAACGGCCCACCGAATACTTTTCCTAGGAAAGTATTCGATATTCTGCAGCTTCGCTATTTCAGTGTTAGGTTCGATATTATAACATTCAAAGTTTTAAGACTTTGATGTTATAATATAGACCCCATACACAAATGAGTGTTCCCTTTCTATGGCTTTTGACCCAGCTAAATTAAGTAGAATAAATGCCTTTGTACTGTCATCTTTATCAGAAAATGCAGTCAGTATGAAAATGTCATAATCTTGCTCAAACACTCTCCAGTTCTCAGCAATATTACTGTCAAACACAAGTGCACTGAGCTTTTGAAATCCATCTGCCATGCCCACAAAGTATACACAAACACATACTGAAAATATGGCCCTTGTAATTATGTATGAACAATCAGCTCTGTGAACTTGTAACAACATTCAAATGCACAATAAATGCTTTGAAATACTGTACCTTGCGAAATATGCTCTATAAAAGCTGTGCTTTGTGAAATATGCCTTGTAATGGCTGTACTTTGCAAAATATCTTTACTGTAACACTACACAAACATGCAAACACTTTATACTCTGCTTAATGCGAAAATACATATGCTTTGCAAAAATGCAGTCGTTTCCATTTATTTTATTCTTTTTATGCAATAAGGACTTTATTTCAATCATTTTCCATAATAATTCAAATATTTTTTATCAATAACATACATATCTGTTTATGCAAATATTGTTTAGAACATTCTGTATGTCTGGTTTCATATTATATGAATAGGAAATAGTGCTGAGCAAAATTTAATATTTAAATTAGTTTCTGACCTGTTTTGTGAAGTTTTGCCCCTTTTTAGGATAATCCACTCATGTACATTCCTCCAACTGTACCCAAGTGCCTCTAATTATTTTAGCCAAGCCATTTCAAACTTGATGCCCCTTTGGTATGCCGGTTCTGACTTCAGGTCCTTTAGACATGCCACTTCTGGCACCATGTCACTCGTTCACTTAAATACAAATAATAAGAAGGGTTGGGGTTTCGTTCATATGCTTTAATATATACAAACACATCAGAATGGATAACAGCATTTTTAAATATGAACAAACTAACAGACAGAACTTATATACGTACATGTTCACATCTCAACAGCTAACTACAAAATGGCAGACAGGCTCACATGTGCTCGGTATTTATCCTCTAGTACAAGCCCTTGACAGTTTTTTAAATGTATATACACACTCATTGATCTATACTGCTCATAAAAATTAATTAATTAATTAATTAATTAATTAATTAATTATCTGTTACAAAATGAAATGTGTGTTTCAAATGTGACAATTTGGTTGTTTTCAATTTACGTACTCAACATTTGTTGCATATGTGGCACTGTGTGACAGCTGTGAGGTATTCTACATTAGAATATCATGCACGTTGTCACATAGAATATACAATTCAGCTTATGCAATCAGGACAAAATCAAAAACAAATGCTCTGCTTAGGCATTCTTTGTCATGTGATAATGTCAGAAAATGTTATTTCTGTGTTATAGATTATGTTCTACAAGATGGGGATGCTGATAACTTGGGCTGGGACCTAACATATTGCCACGTTTGAAATAGCAGCGAATATCAAATGTACTTCAATTGAAACCTGCCAAATGATCATTTTTTTTTTTAATCACATGATCTAGGGTCATATGGATATTTAAACAATGTATTGCATAAAAGCAAGATTTCCAAAGAAGTCTATTTAATAAAGGAAGCACTTACTATACCATGTTGTGTTTTTTTCTTCCCTTTGGTGCTTGTTTTTGCTGTTTGATTTGTTCAGTAACTTTTTGCACAGCATTATATGTAGTTCCTCCTTGAAATCTATGAAGATGACATTTATAGCCCCTAATCTATAGGTTACCAAGGAAAAGAGCAGGTTATCTGGCATGGCCTTCCTGGTTTCTAGAAAAATAATTGTTCTCTATTTTAACAGTGATTCTGTGATTTTTTTCCAACAGCTGAGGACAAATTAACAGATCAGTAGTTTTTGGTCTCTCTCTTATTTCCAAGCATACCTCTTAATTTCCCAAAATGGTGCAGAATGTCCCGATTTTTGCCTCATATTTATTGTCTGTTTCTCATAAAATAAAATTTGTGATTTTCTGACAAATTATTGAGGACTAAAATCAATAACATATGACAGATATTTAAGTTTCAGAGTTTATATCCTTCAGAAAATACTTGCCTTATTGTAGTAAGTTCTATGCTTATAAAAGGAATATTTAAAATCTATCCATATTTTGGCCCTTTGTCCTATCCACTATTTTTTTGGATATTTTTCAGAGTTTCTGTGCTAAGAGGTTGAGAGGTATGCCTGTAAAGCAGAATCACATCTTCTTTTTTCAAGTCTCTGGGAATGTTATCCTCCTTCTAATATTTCTAATATAAATCCCATCAGAACCCATTGTGCTTTTTTGCAACAGTGTCATTTGTGAATGAACTAAGACCAGCCTCTTCTTTCTTGTTACATCTACTGACTGGATATGATAAGATAGCTGTTAATGGGATAAGCCCACTGGACACATAGTCCATTTTCAAGGGCAACCGATGAGCAATATCTGGTTAAGTGACTTGCTCAAAGTCACACAGTAGGCAAACAGAGGTTGCAGGAATCAAACCAGGGACTGCTGCAAAGTTTAGAAGCACATAGTCTTAAACGACTGTGCTAAACTCCCACTATTAAGGTTCCATTGCCATTACTTACCATAAAATCCAACAATGGAACTATAATTTCCTCAAAACCAACTACTAAGCTACTGGGTGTATTAATCGACAAACTCAAGTTCAATGCTCACATCGACCGTACCATTAAGACAGTAAGAAAAAAACTTGGCTCTTTATACAGGATTAAACAATTTCTTAGCCCATCTGCTAAGACCATGATTGCCCGAACACATTTACTTTCAACCCTGCTATATGCTTCGCCTATTTTTACAAATCTAAGAAAATCAGACCTAAATAAACTCACTAGCTGCTACAATAATACTGCCCAATTTGCTACAGGTTCACCATATAGACAACACCATTGTCTTAACCTTCAAGCTCTAGGTTGGCTAGAACTACCCTGTCAAATTCAGTATAATCAATTAATCGTGGCACTCAAAGTTCTCTATCAACCAGAAAACACAGTCATACTTAAAAATATCATCATCCCATACAGTAACCTAAAAACTCTCTGCTCCTCTAATAGAATGCTAGTTCAAACTGTTAAAACCAACAACTTAGCTGGTGACACTCTATTTTCCAACTCTGTTGGCAAAATCTGGAACTTACTTCCTGATGAATTTACTGCAGTCCCCTCTTTAACTCAATTTAAAACATCTCTTAAAAAACACAAATACATTGGCTATGCCCCTGTATAAACCCTGAATAACCCTCTCTCTAATTACTTTCAATCTCTAAATTCTGCCTCTTGTTGAAACTATCCTTACCATAACTCTGATACTTCAGCTGTTCTAGTTGATAAATTAGTGATTGTTCTACTGAACTAAAGGAGAACTTGCACAGCTGTGTATTACTAAAATTACTGTGTTTATACATAAAAATCTATAATTCCATAAATCTGCTATACATTCTGGCATTTCTGAAATAGTTTTTGTAAGCGTTCCTGCACAAAGTATATAATTGTCAGAGTATGCAACTGTCTTGTACTAATGTATACAATTGTCAAATTACTCTGTCTGTATGTATGCATCTGTGGAGCTTTTCTCCCCGGGCCTCCACAGAAAATGGACCAAAATCCAGTCGGACTCTCCCGGTTAACAAATGTAAAATAAAAATAAATAAATCAACTTCCAGATCTTCCTGCTCTTCATCTGCGAATACTGAGGGGTATTAAATTACTAGCAACTATTTCTTTAGTATTCTTTTCTGCTTATCGTCCATATGTTTCCCTTTGTGCTGATCCAGTGACATAAGTCAGGAAATCTTCTGGGGCTGCTGGTGACCAAGGACTGAATTCTGAATTAAACACTATAGAGTTGGCTGGGTGGAGAATGACAGGCTGTATCTGTTTGTATCCACCTTAGGGAAAGCTGAGCACCTCCCTGACTCCTCCATATACAATAGGGGCACATAAGGGTATGTGTGTGGTTAAGGATAGGGTTGGGAGAGCTCCAGGACAGGGATATTCCATACATACCCACTTGTACATCAGTCCAGAACAAATCACTATCTGGGTGTAACAGGACATAGTAACCTATGAAAATATTATCCCTCCTCAGCATAATCTCATAGCTTCATATGTTCATAGGAGGGTATTAGGCTAATGGCCCTAGGGCCTTTACAATTTAAGCCATGTAATATCCATGTTCCCCAAATGACCATTATTAGATAGTTTGATTGTTTGCACAGCAAATCTATGATCAGCACCGGCTGCCCCTGTCTATGAGGGACACAGCTGCCACCCCAGGGGTGGGGACATAGGTGCCACCGCAGGGGTGGTGTCAGTGGTGAACTGTCTCTATCAAACTCCATCCTTGTGAGGAAAACTTTGAGGAAATAGTAAGCATTTGGTCCCACAGAGTGGGAACCCCATAGCAAGCAAATATAGGTTAACATAAAATAATCCCTAAGGAAACACATTTGGGTTAGGTTAAAAAATAAACAAATCACTGTTTTTTTTTTTTTTCTTTACACGTCTGTACAATATTTTATCTTCTTTCTTAACTGTGTGGCTGCTTGTTCTACAATTAAGTGCAGAATAGGTAGATGCCACTCCGCCTCATCAGTAAGCTATCCATACAGAAGTTGCTGAATCTCAAAAGATGATCAGTAAAACTATATAAACATCTATAATGCTATAGCAATTAGCAGATTAAATGATACTGTTGCTTTAAATTGCATTGAATTTAATTGGGATTAACAGTTTCTTTCCTGATACAGGCAATATTTGTTATGTTAACTTTAGTTAGTGAGCAAGACATTTGCACGCATCAGTGTTGAAGGCCAATCTGAGAGTAATGGGCAGTTTAGCAAGCCTGTTTGGTCGCACAGTATGTACAAATGGAGCCTCTGAAAAATCACATGACAGTAAGCAGAATATATGGCGCACTTTTGTACGTAATTTAATTTTCTAGGCTATCATGCCAAAACATTAGGCTGCATAAATGCATCTGTGTTTCATTTATGTCACTCAGTTCAAGAGCTGGTGTGGCTACTGTGGTCACTGAATTACATTTTGAGTATAACTTTGAAACGCTTTGTCATTTTACTGTTATTTTTGCTTCTGTAATTATTAGTAGAGTAAATACAGGACAGAGAAAACTACATAACTGACTGAACATGCCTTATATTTGTTCATGTGTTGCGTCTATTTACAATGATGATAGCCGATGCTGAAGAATGGGAAGCTACTAGGTAAGATAAATGTATTTTGTGTGGCGGGAAGGTTGCCAAGATGTGTTACCTTTCTAAATGATGGTGGGGGGCAGCACATGTGGAGGCTAAAAATACAAAAGTATAATTGTAGGCACCAATATGCTGAATAATCAAAACTATAAAGAAATGATGTACAGAGGTGTTCGTTAATCATATATAATCCCACAAAGAGATCACAAGCAATTGGCAACAAGCTTAAATAAATATACAAACACTTTAAAAAGCACATTTCTGTGATTATCAACAGTTTTCATATTTTCTTATACCATAACATGCTATCATATTGCCTTACAAGAATGATCTTAGATTTAAAATGACAGTTTTGCTATGAACTGTAATACAAGCTGAGCAACGCAGGAAGATTTCTGTAATTCTCGTCAAACAGTGTTGACAATTTGAAAGTTATACTGACAATGGGGAATTTCCCACTGTGAGAAACTGAAAATTAAATAAACTATTCCTCACAGCCAAATCAAACTATCTGAGAAAAAAACTGTCTCACTTATGCTGAGAATATTTAATAATGACTGCTGAGCTACCCAGGAATAAGCATTGATTTCAGGAAATAAAAAAAAAAAACAAAGGAAAAATTGGTGTAATGTATTGAAACAGGCACTGGCTTATGCTTTGATGCAGAACCAAAGTACACAGAAAATGCAAACTAGTATTTAGATTATGCATAAAAAAAATATTCATTCAGGCATTCAGGCATCATGCAATTTGTGCTGTTTTTGCAATTTTTTTTATTTCATATTAATGGAAGTAGCTGTTTGTTTATTCTTCAGCAGAAATGTAAGCCAGGCATTTGTATGATACAAGTTTTCATCACTATAGCATATTATAGCAATAACCCACGCCTGGGTGTGGGTAATGCTGGATTTACCCACGGTTGGTGTGGTTTGGTCCCGAGGGAAGCCCGGACCAAACAAAGCCAACCATGGGTAAATCCAGCATTACCCACACCCAGAAGCGGGTTATTGCTATTATACAATGACATTATTTAAGAAAAGAAATAATTACTTTTCTGCCTGTTTACTGCCCTTCCGCAGCTGTCTGGTATTCTGCGGCAGTTCTGATGTACTGCGCGCCTGCGCAGTACATCAGAACTGTGGGCAAAAGCAATGGAGAACGCAAGATCTCCGTTGCTTTTTTTACTGTCTCGCTATGTTAAATGGGTTTAACATAGCGAGACAGCTTTAAAATAAGCAACGGATATCTCCATTGCTTATTTTAAAGCTGTCTCGCTATGTTAAACCCATTTAATATAGCGAGACAGCTTTAAAAAAAAAGCAACGGAGATCGCAAGACCTCCGTTGCTTTTTTACTGTGTCGCTATGTTAAAGGAGTTTAACATAGCGAGACATCTTTAAAAGCAACGGAGATCTGGGTCTAATGACTGTCCATTTTCATGTGTATTCATTTGTAACCTGCTTTCCTCTGGTATAATGGTTAAGAGTAATACATTTGGAATGCAACAAATAAGTAAATAAACAAAAGCTCTGAAAGGACATTAAGAATCATTCTATTGTACACAGATGTGGTGGTTGTGTTGCATGCTTCATAATGAGTTTCCAGTGTTGTAGAGATGTCTTGTGAGGTACATACCAAAAGGAGTGTTGTACTCTATAATGGGTCTAATGAGTGATGAGTAGAGGGGAACAATGACCTTTTTTTGGGCGGCGCAGTGGTGCAGCAGTTAATGCTGTCGCCTCACAGCATGAGGTTCTCTGGTTCGATTCTTGGCTGGGGTGCCTTCTGTGTGGAGTTTGCATGTTCTTCCTGCGTTCGCGTGGGTTTCCTCTGGGTACTCCGGTTTCCTCCCACATTCTAAAGACATGCTTCTGGAGTATTCCTCCCTGGGCCTCTGCTGAAAACAGGATCTGTGGAACCTAGTCGGACTTTCCCGGTCAACAAATGTTAAATAAATAATAAATAAATAAATCATTTTTTTTCTGGATGAGAAACCTTTTGTGATGAGGTGTGCCATGTAGAAGGATTTCCTGACTACTGTGGCGATGTGATTATCAAAGGAGAGACTACTGTCCACCTGTGTCCCAAGGTCTCTTGTCACACTTTCGGTGTTAAGTATACTACCGCCTATGTTGTAGTTCATGGGTACAGAGTTTTTACCAAAGGGGATGACAATGCACTTTTTGGCATTGAGCTTGAGGCCATGGCTTTGACACCAGGCAGTCTCAGTGAGGCCCTTTTGTAGGATGTCCACATCGTTAGGAGTTTCAATTATGGCTCCTAGTTTGCAGTCATCTGCGAACTTCATTAGCCAAAGACCTTCTGTGTTAGCCTGTACTTCAGAGAAGTAGATACTAAACAGGAAAGGACCCAGAACTGTACCCTGTGGTACTCCACTTGTCACTGGTCTGAAGTCGGATTTGGAGTCTGCTACTTTCACAGTGTGGGTTCTGTCAGTGAACCAGTTGGCAACCCATCTTGTAACATAGGGATTTATACCTAGTTTAGTGAGTTTATCTTTAATTCCAGAGTGGGGGATGGTGTCAAAAGCATTGGCAAGATCTAGATAGGTTGTGTGAACCACCTTACCCTTGTCTATGGCTTTGGTGACTGCTTCAAAGAAGTCTATCAGGTTTAGGAGACATGATCTGCCTTTTACAAACCAGAACTGGGCGGGGTCCAGAGTTTGGAGATTACCAATGTCCTTGTCTATAAGTTCCATGATGATATGTTCCATGGCCTTGCAGACCAGGCTCGTCAGGCTAATGGGGCGGTAGTTCCTGGGGTCCATGGTGGCTCCCCCCTTGTAGAGTGGGATAACTGTTGCTGTGCACCATTCAGCAGGCAAAAGCCTGAGGTTTGGCTATGACTGAACATGGCCAGTTCATTGGGATGTTGTCTGGTCCCATGGATGCTGTGTTCTTGGTTTTGGAGAGTGTGGTTTTTACGTGTGCAGCCGTGATTACAGGAACTTTGCATTCTTCTGGTATAGAGATGGGCTCTTTAGGGCTGAGAGGGGGAGTAAAGTTAGCATTGAACCTATCTGCCAGGATGTTGGCAAGATCAGTTGGGTCTGTATATTTAGTGCCATTGTGCTGTAACTCAGAGCACATCTGAGTGTTGCCATTGAGATTCTTGACATAGCTATAGAATGCTTTGTGGTTGTCTTTAGAATCAGTGGTGATTTGGTTTTCATAACTAGCTTTGGAGGATTTTATCAGAGATCATAGCTTCTTACTGAGGCTGATCAGGGAGCTCCTCCACTTGTGGGATTTTACTCTCTTTTGCAACAGTTTCTTCCTTTTGTTGTACAGTTTGTTTATGGCAGGGGACCACCAGATTGGCTTCCTTTTTTTGGAGGATAGCATCGTGGTTCTGTTTGGGATAGCACGATCCATGCACTCATGTAAGTGCTTATAAAGTGCAATTGTGTAGGATTCAGTAGTCATAACTGTATTGTCCATCTGCATGGGTGTCATGAAATTCACCACTTCTGTCTTAAGAAGCAGGAAGTTGGCTTTGGAAAATTTTTTTACCATGGTTTCCTTAATGGGGGGGGGGCAGGATGTGGATATTTAGGATAATTAGCTTATGGTCATATCGGACCAATGAGGTGTTGACTTCAGGTGTGGAACACCAGTCACTCATGTTGGTAATGACTAGGTCTGGGATATTGTTGCACCTGGTGGGGGTGAGGATAAGTTGATCTAGGGCATTGGAGTTTATGAATTCCAGAAAGCATTGAGCAAAGGAGTTGGTACATGAGTAGTTTTCCCAGTTAATGGTGGGGTAGTTGAAATCGCCCATTATTAGGGTGTTTGGTTGAACCCTAATATTTTCCAGTACATCAAGAAAAGAGGAGTGGGAATCCTAGGGCATGGTGGGTGATCTGTAGCAAGCTACAATTTGGATTGCAGTTTTGCCCAGAGTTAGTTGCACTTGGATAACCTCAGCTACATTATGCTGAGCAACTAGCCTGGAGGTATGGATATCCTTAATTAATATGGACACACCTCCGCCTTTGGTGTTCCGGTCCAGGTTGCATGGCCGAAAAGTGTGGTATGAGTTATAGCCTGGTAGTGCAGGGGTGCTCTCTGAAACCTTGAACCAGGTCTCAGTCACTTCACAGGTATCAATGTTCTCCATTTTAATCAGTGCTTCGAGTGAGTACATTTTGAGATTTAGACTTCTAGCATTGAGTAGCAGCACCCTCAGTTTTTGCTTGCCTGTTCCTTTTACAGTGGTGAATTTGTCATTTGAACCTTGCCTAAGAAAGGCACCATAGGGGCGGCAAGAACCTTAGCCAGTATCCGGTATCCCAGGGGTGACAGGTGCAGGCCATCTCTAGCAAAGCATCGTGGTCTGTCGACCATGTCATCCCAGGTAGACAGATACTGGATCCCTTTAGAATGGCACCAAAAGCTTAGACAATTGTTGAAGTCAATCATCTTGTCCTTGTATTGCAGCATCATTCTGGGTGATGGCAGAATGCTACTCAGGGCTAGGGTCATACCTGCCTGGGCTACAAGATCGGAGAGCTCTTCCATGTCTCTTTTCATGTAGTCCAGGGAGGTACGTCTCAGGTCATTCACACCAACATTGACAATGACAGAGTCATATTTGTACTTGTTGTGGAGTGACCTGAGTGCGTGGGTTATGTGGTGGATCCTTTCACCTGACAAGCAGATGACAGTAACCTTCTCCTTGTTTAGCCTGTTGAGTGGGACATCAGTGTGCCTGACTATAGAGTCACCTATGACTAGTGTGTTGGGTACATTGTTTTGCCTTATTTGCTCTGGTTGAGTGGCACACTGAGTCTGCGGGCTATGTGTCATTTGGGTTGTGTTGGGGGGTGGAGGTTGCTTGCATTTCTGCTTTGGAGGTCTCTGTTGCAAGAGCAGATTATTATTAAGAGCTTCCATGAATGTTTTTGAGTTTCTATGTGTGGATTTTGGTGGTGTAGACGTAGTGAGACTATCTGATGAGTGTGGTGTGGTGCAAATGTTTACCTTCTCCTCATGACTGTCAGGTTCAGTCTTGGTTCGTAAGAGCTTTACCTCCAGTTTGGCTAGATGAGTGCATCTCTCACAGGTTGTAGTGTTGGGTGGTAGGAGGAGAGGGTTGTCTGTGTACATGAGGCAATTTCTACATTGCCTCAAGATGCCCAGATTCATCAGATGGACAGGAGAGAACACTGGGAGCTGACCCTTGGACATGCCTGAATAAAAAAAATATTTTCCTCTAGACAAGTGAAGAAAGTGAGTACAAGAGCTGTTTTTCTCTAAGCAAGTGGGGAAAGCAAGTACCAAAACTGTTTTCCTCTAGGTAATGAGGAAGGTTGAGTGCTGTAGTAATTAGTAGGTTATTTAGTGCTTACAAGTTCTGAACAAGTGATGATCACGAATAAGCAAATTTAAGTGCTAAAACTAAGAATCTGTATCTGGACTAAACTAGTTACAGGAAAGGGGGGAAACACGTGCAAATGTGGGCTTTTAAATCAGAAAGTTGAGCGAGATGGAAAAACTGCCCAAACGGCCAATAACTACAATTTCTGGGCCAGAACCACTCCTTATGTGGTAGATAGGTTACCTAGTGCTTACCACTCCCACTGATAAGCTAGAAGGCTTTCCTCCAACACAGAAAGTTTGTTGGGGGGGGGGGGCTCAGAAGCTTACAAATCCGAATCTGGACTACACTAGTTACAGGAAAGGTATTATATATATATATATATATATATATATATATATATATATATATATATATACAGAAAAGTAGATAAAACAGCAGTCAAAACAATTCAAATGCAGTGCAAGCTAGCACACTTGAGTATGTAACAATGTTAGACCAAACAGTTTAAAAAATGCAATTAAATTAAAAATGACTAAAAAGTGCAGAAGGAGTCTATTAGGTAGAATGAGGTAAAGAGATGGGACTTGGGGGAGTGTCCCAGATCAAATCCACAGTGGGGGACGGGCAACTGCAAAAGCCTCCAAATTTAAACAACAACATAGGAATAGGAAGGGTGGGTATGGGAAAACCAACATCTTCAGCAGAGATCTGAAAAACTATCAGTGAAGCAAAAATAACAGTGCACAACTCTGAAGTCAGCCAGCAATGATATAAAATTAGTCAAACAACAATTACAAGTACACAACTCTGAAGTGCCAGAAAAATATACTCAGCTCTGTATATCTCCAGATAGTTTGAAGAGCACTCTGTCAGGACACAAGAACTTCTGCTAGGTTTCATCCACATGAAGTGAAAATTTGAATGTATACAGATTTTGAGAAGGATTAAAAACATTAAATGGCAGTCCACTAATAATTTTGTCCCAGCCCTTCTCTCCCTAAATTGACATTTCTTTTAAAGCGATCATTTTTGTTTGAGCCCATTTTTATATTTGATTAACCATTCAAAGGCAGTACTTCTCTTTTTGTGAAACAATTCCTTCTCTTTATACTAACACACTTGCACCTTTCAATATTTAATCGGATCCTCCAACCTTGCCATAGCCCTACACAACAGAGACTATTCACTGATGACTACCATGTACAAGGAACATCATAAAGACTCTGAATCTAATACATCATAGTGAAAAAAATACCTAATGTTTTTTAATTCACTGTTTAAATGTCATTTGTTGTCCCCTGTTCACTGGTGCGCATTTCCAAAACAGGATTAACTATTGTTATAAATACTGGAATCATTATGCTAGCATACATTTGGGAAAAAGGCTATAATATTCATTCCTGTCATTGTCATGCTTACTGCCATGCATACCTTCTCAATATGCTTGTGACATTAGGGTAAGGGTCTGCTATGACTTCCAGATTCCTACACTCCTCAAGCTAATGGTAATGCCACGATGTACAATTTAAATGCATATTTCTCTAATGGTAATGCCAACACATACAATTTAAATGCACGTTTCTCTAATGGTAATGCCAATACATACAATTTAAATGCATATTTCTTTCAAATACTCACAGTAAGAGTATCCTTGCCTGTCATCTACTATGTAGCCCCATTTTTGTTCCATACAATTTAAAGGCACATTTCTCTAATGGTGATGCCAATACATACAATTTAAATATGCATTTCTCTAAAGGTGATACCAATACATGCACTTTAAATACACATTTCTCTAATGGTAATGCCAACACATACAATTTAAATACACATTTCTCTAATGGTGATGCCAAAACATACAAATTAAATGCACATTTCTCAATTGGTAATGACAATACATGCAATTTAAATGCACATTTTTTTTTTCTAATGGTAAAGCCAATACACACAATTTTAATGCATATTGCTCTAATGGTAATGCCAATACATACAAACTAAATGCATATTTCTCTAATGGTAATGCCAATACACATAATTTAAATGCATATTTTTTTTTCAAATACTCACAGTCAGAGTATCCTTGCCCATCCAGCTACTATGTAGCCCCATTCTCTGTTCCATGCAATTTAAATGTACACTTAGCTCTAATGGTGATGCCAAGACATACAAATTAATTGCACATTTCTCTAATGGTGATGCCAAGATGTACAAATTAAATTCAGATTTCTGTAATGGTGATACCAAGACATCCAAAGTAAATGCATATTTATCTAATGGTGATGCCAAGACATCCAAATTAAATGCATATTTCTATAATGGTGATGCCAAGACAAATTAAATGCATATTTTTCTAATGGTAATGCCAATAAATACAATTTAAATGCACATTTCTCTAATGGTAATGCCAATAAATACAAACTAAATGCATATTTCTCTAACGATAATGCCAATACATACAATTTAAATGCATATTTTTTTCAAATACTCAGTCAGAGTATCATTTTATTCATTCATTCATTCACTTATTTATTTAACATTTGTTTATGGGGAAAGTCCTACTTGGATCGAAGCCAATTTTCAGTGGAGGCCTGGTGACAAACGTTCTAGATGCATGTATTCTTCCCTATCCATCTAATATTTATCCCTATTTTCTCTTCCATTACATTATTGTCATCTACTGAGTTCTGGTAATTATACATACACATTAAATGTACATTTCTCTAATTGTAATGCCAATACACACAAATTAAATGCACATTTCTCTAATGGTAATGCCAATGCGTATAATTTAAATGCATAGTTTTTCAATACTCACAGAGTATCCTTGCTTATCCATCTACTTTGTTGCCCCATTCTCTGTTCCATACAATTTAAATGCACATTTCTCTAATGGTGATGTCAAGACATACAAATCAAATGCACATTTATCTAATGATAATACCAAGGCATACAAATTAAATGCAAATTTCTGTAATGGTAATGCTAAATGCAATTTCTCTAATGGTAATGCCAAGACGTGCAAATTAAATGCAAAGAGCAAGAGGTTTTCCATTAACATGCATTTTCTGAACAATAATTTCTGGCTTCATTGACTAACAGTAATCTTCAGTGATTTACTAGTAAATCACACATTTTCAAGGTACAGAGCAAAACTCGGATTAGTTGAGAGTCTTAGGGTTTGCAATGCTTTGCACTGTATACAATTTTTTATTCATTTAAACACAGTGAGATGTCTGAATTTACTCAGTCAAGAAAACAGCTGTAATTATGATAACCATTTATAATTTCTGGATCCACATTGCTGAATCCTGAGAAATGGAATGGAAACCAATGGCCAAAAATCTGGATTTACATATATCAAGTCTAAGATTGCCACTTCTCTGAATATCCCTTTCCTCCAAGTATGGTGATCTTGGAGATGGTATATACAAGTTCAGGGTGTGTGGGGGACTTGCCCCTCACATCACAGGGGGGTGCAGGTTCAGAGGAGAAGAAGAGTGATGTTCAGTATTTGTTCATCTCCTAAATTTTAAGTTTTTTTTGCTGACGTCTCAGGACTCAGCAAGGCAAGTCTCAAGATTTCAATAGGCAGCCATGATTGCTAAATTCATCTGTGTGCATGTGTGCATCTGTGTGCGTCTGTATTTCTGTCTCTGCATCTGTGTGTTTGTGTGTGTGTGTGTGTGTGTGTGTGTGTGTGTGTGTGTGTGTGTGTGTGTGTGTGTGTGTGCGTGTGTGTGTGTACATATTAAATACTTACATTACTGATATTTTGGATGTAAAATATTTCCACCAACAACAATTACATAGGTTACATCAAGTTTATAACATTAGGTGGAAGAAATATTTAAGTATATACTAACAAAAACAAAATAATTTAACAAATAGCACATTATGTAAGTACAGTAGTGCCCTCCATGGTGGGTATTATCAGGGAAATAATGGACCTTCCAGAAGTGGTGAGGCTATATGTGTCTAAGGTCCATTGGACCGTTATAGGTGTTCTTCCCTTATCCCCTTGCCTTTTTAGCACAATCAGTATTGCCTGTATGGCTCCTTCCCATGTATTACTTGACGGTGGGTATCTAGACATAGCATATTCAAAATTCCAATGCAATGAAATTTTGCAACTGCAAAATGTAGGTAACTGCCTGAAATTAACTGGTCCTGAACAATCTGATATGCAAGTATTGATTTCAACTGCAGCATCACTGCACAGAATGTGCTCTGTCTTGCAACAATGTAACTTTAAAACAGCATGAAATGCAATCTACTAGTAACAACTAGCCTTGTGCCACAGATCCGTAAGGAGAATAACAAATCATATTGAATATTATATTCATAAAGTTGCAGAAAGTATACTAAGAACTAAGCCAATGTGGGAATGGAGAAAGGAGATTCTGCCGCTGGGGATTTCTGCAATTACGGGCACAGAGAATAGTCAAGAGGGAGGTGGAATTTATTGGAAGGAAAGGTAATAGATTGGAAAGAGGCCAAGAAGACATTTGGATTGCAGGCCAGAGATTAACTTCTCTATCAGGGAATGATATCAGTGCATAGACAAAGAGAACGGGATAGGGGAGTTCAAAATGAAAGACCTGTACCGGTTGAGTTTTTAACTGAATCTAGAACAGAACCTTCTGTTAAAAAAGGGATAAGTAGGATGTATAAAATACTGCACAATAACTATAGAAATCAATCAGAGCAAGTCAGAAAATATTGGGAAGAGAGATTATATAAGCAATTCACAAAGAAAGAATGGAAGATGTGTATGTCTCCCAAATCCATCCACAACTAGCACTGGGTGTCGAGTCCTGCCACGGTAGTTCTTCCACACCACACACTCTCATGCACACTCACACCTGTGGCCAATTTAGAGTGTCCAACCACCTACTGCATGTCTTTGGAATGAGGGAAGAAACTGAAGCACCCGAAGGAAACCCATGTGGACACACAGAGGACCTGCACACTCCGCACAGAAGTCACCCCAGCAGAAAATCAAACCAGTCGACCTCTTGCTGTGATGTCACAATGCTATGGGCTGTGCTACCCTATGACTCCCAAATATGCAACAACATTTCGAAGATTTAGGATTTAGGATTTTTGCTTGGAAGTGTTTGCACAGATACTGTTTTACCCCAAGCAAACAAAAAAAAAATTCTTCAGGTAAATGTAATGGGGAAGAAGGAGGTACCCGGGAGCATATGTTCTCAGAATTTAATGAGTTGGCAGGAATACTAGACAAGCTAATGAGTCTAAATAAGGAAATTATTTTTTGACCTGAGTTTACAGGATATGAATTGCCTAGATATAGAAAGGCTTTATTAATTTTAATTCTGGTGGCTGCCAAAAACACAATTACTAGAAAAAGGAAGTCAAGTCTAAACCAACTATATGTTAAACAGTGAATATTGTAATAAAGATAAAAGAGTAGGATGTGGAATCTTTGAAAAGGGTAAGAGTGAATTACATAGTAACAATGGAAGTTATGGGAACAATGCATGCATAAAAATGCTTTGGAGGTGAAATGAAGTTTAAGAGAAGGCAAGAACTGAACAATCTATGTAATGTTGCTTTAATTATATAGTATAGAACATCATATGTGATATATAATGTTTGTAATTGTGAACTTAATATGATTTGATTACATTTATATAAATGTAAGTTTTCCTATGTCACAAATGATAATTCAATAAAGGTATTTAAAAAATAGCCTTGTGTTTATATTTTTAATACGTTTGAAGTTTTTGCCATGGTCTCTTTGTCCTGCCTGCACTGCATGGCATATGATACTTTGCTAGATTATCCCTTTCTTAGATTTCCTGTTCTTTTCTCAACCCTCACTTCTGTCACTTGTTCTATCCTTCCTCATCTCTAAAATGTTCACTCCTTGTCATACAGTCATAGATTAGTACTAGGCTAACAGCCCTTGAGGCCATTTTAAGCCTAGCCAATTACCCAATGTAACAATCAAACTCTGCACCTTGTGTCTGTAAGGTAAACACCTTAATCATTACACCAACCTCCCACCCTTGATTTACAGCCATGAGCCTCAGAGTTCAATCCAGGACTTACAAGGCTGGTAAAGTTTGCCTCGAAATTCTGGGTCCAGTTATTTTCCTTGAGGATGGGTATTTTTTCATCTGTTAAAATTTCCACTTTCAAGAAACCATCTTTAGATCCAACCACTCTTGAGAGTTACTGCCCAGACTTTAACCCCCTTTTTATAACTAAGGTTATTAAGAAGCTACAATACTTTCATACACATTCCTATTCAACATCCAATGACCTATCAGATCCTTGTCAGTCTGACTTTAGATATAAATAAAGCACTATGATAACCATTATTATAGTTGCTGATGACTTCCTTATGGACAGAGTTCAATGACTGCATTTATCCTGTTCCTTCTTGATCTCTTGGTGGCTTTTGTTATCGTTGATCATGGCATCCTGATCAAACACCTCAGGAACTACTGTTGTCTGACCAGTATCATACGTATTTGGTTCACCTGTTTACTCTGGACACATATTTAGGATGTTGTTTCTGGGATCATCTCTTCTAGTTTCCACCCACTGTAGCACAGGGTGCCTCAAGGCTCTTCCTCACAATTTATTTGCAATAAGGTAGACAGATTGTGTACACATTTATGCTCTAAGAGCTAATAATGATATTATCATTTTTCTACTTATAATATAACTAATATATATGCGTGTGTGTATATATATATATATATATATATATATATATATATATATATATATATATATTTATGCATGTCTGCAGGGGCACGAATGTGGCTGAATGGATGTGTCTGTGTCACTAGTCATCTGGGGGGGGTGGATGTGAGAGTGTGACTCCATGTCTCTTTGCTTATGAATGGATATGTGGGTGCTTGTTCATGGATGCTTGGATGTGGTGTGCATTTGTCTGTGTGTATAAGGAGGGAGCCTATGCTACTGTGATGCTTAAGGTAGTGGTAAGATCACTAGAGCTGTCAGGTCTGACACTGCAGTGTTCGTTTCAGAGATACAGTAACAAACTGCAAATGAGTTGTTTCTCTGTGCAGCTTTATCATGTCTGTGAATGAGAGATTCTCTGCATCACACTAATTAACCAGCCCACACTGGTCAGTTAATGTAGCCAGACTGAATCTTTATGAAGCCTGGGGACTGTCTTTATAAAAAGAGTGCATTTAAATCCACACAAGGAGCCTGTTTTAAATATTAGTATTTTATTTTAGTAATGTATTATCTTAGTCATATTTTGTTACTGTTATTTCTACTTTGCTGTGGTGTTTTACCTTTTTACATTATTTGATGCCTATTTTAAAGTCTCTGAATAAATAAACAAATATAAAATCCTACAGTAAACACCTGCTCCTCATAGCATTATGACTAGGGCAGGAGCCAGGTGTGCCCATGAATGCACATACCAAAACACTAAAGAGCAGTTAGAGTGTCAGACAGCATACAGGATTAAGATTATGAACTGTTAATGATTTGCTCTCTCTAGATCAGGGTTTAATCCTGTCAGCCTCTGTTTGTCTGTATTGTAACTCTGAGCAAGTCACTCACTCAAGAGCACTCCTTGGTCACCCGTGTGTCAAGCGGGATTACCAAGTTAATAAAAAAACAGAGTTACAAAGTGTGAGTATAGCCAAAGTACATGAGAAGAGAACAAGCATGCAGAAAGCTATAGCTGTGCAAGTGAAAGGCAATGAAACAATAACAGATCTGTTGAAAGAAACATGGTACGGCGGTAGCGTTGTTACCTCACAGCAAGAGGTTCTCCCATTCGATTCTCGGCTGGGCTTGGGAGTGCCTTCTGTGTGGAGTCTGCATGTCCTCCCCGCAGTTGGGTAGCGTTCGAAAGACATGTGCGTAAATGGGCATGCCTTCGTTGAACGTTGGGCGTCGAGCTGGCACCTCGGTGTTTCGTAAAAAAAAATCTACTGCCAATCATTAGCGGACCGGAGTTCTGCTGTGGCGAACCCTTAGTAGGAAAAGCCGAAAGACAAACAACAACTTTATTTAATTTTTTAGTTGTTGAATGGATAACTAAACTCATCCTAAGATCTGTTACCAGGTATGACATCAGCCAGCAGAAATATAAAATGAATAAATGATACACTAGCAATAATGTAAAAAAGTAATAAATTAATTCATGTAAAAATGGTTTTGAGAACACTGGGATACTCACAGCTAAAGGTTCTGTACCCATTTCCAATAAAAATATAACTTACAGCTCTGCTCCTTCTCACAGCTAAACACCTTGCACCTACTCATAGATAAAGTCTCGTTGACGTCCTTCAGCTAAAAATAAGGTTGCTGTTCCTTCTCACAATTACAGAGTCATCACCTACAAACAATTACAGCTAAACATATTGTTCCTGTTGACAGTAATTCAGAGCATATACCTATCTGCACAAACTAAGCATAGATTAGGATCACGCCCATATTATACTGCAGTGGGTTGCATGACATGTTATCCATAGACATATGATGTCTGGATCTTCATGTGCCTGGCAGCATCATTCTTGGAAAACTGGAGGAGCAGGAGCTATTCAAAAAATGATGCACGAAATTTGATGGCATGCTGGTTTGTGTGGAATGATTTTGCAGTCATATCTTCAAACCTAGAGACAAATGTGCTGGATACTGAGGTCAAGACAGGCACTCAGTTGTCTGATGTTCACCACTTAGTGATTAGCTTAGCCAGATGGCCAAAGTGGTAGCTAAACAAACCTGGGAAACCCAAACATGTAGTGAAGGCATCCTAAGAACATTTAGCAGAAGCATCAATGTGGTTCCAGTTCAGTTCCCAGCTCCACTATGGGAAGTCGATGATGTAGAGCCTGAATGGACCTTGTTCTGGACTTGAATAGCTGTGGAGGAGATTTGCCAGACTGTTGATTCAGTATGCAGTGGTGGTAATCCTAGTACTTACCTGCAGTGGTGGTAATCCTAGTACTTGCCTGCAGTGGTGGTAATCCTTGTACTTACCATGGCAAACACTAGCAATGAGGAAATTCACGGAGTTAAATAAAGAAGCATTCCATGCTATACCAGTGGGAGAGTCTCCTGATTGTTTTAAAGATATTGTTTTATTATTTCTTTGTTAAAGATTACTAATAATACCCTGTATGCTCATGTACCCAACAAGTATAACTAAAATCTGGATGTTTAAAGACTAGGTCGCCTTAGGTGCCATTTCATTAAAATGGATGCCATCTTAGTTTGGCTGTCTCTGCCCATTTAACCTCCTGCATTTGCTTCATGGAGACCAAACCCAGACAGGCAGGTGATTGTGAGGTTGTAACCACTGAACATGCCTCCACAGTTCCCTGAAGGCCAATATAAGAGTTTTTTTGGTTAATTCCAAGGCAATTTCTTTTGAAGCCTGAATACTGATCATCACTGCTTGTTCCTAAATAGAACGTGACCAGTCTGGTAAAAAATATTAATAAAACTAGTAGTAAGGAGAGATGTAAACTGATAGTCTGGTTCTCTTCCAAACTTTTTTAAAATACCTGCTCTCTAATACTCATAGGCTGCTCTAGACCTATTCTTATTGAATGTTGTGTAGAACTTTGCCTTATTAATGTATAACACACACACAAAAACTGTCAATCTTAAAACACAGTCTACTAGTCACTAATGGCCCTACTGAAGAAAAATGTGTAAAATGACTATATGCTCAGTGTCAGAGTCAAAATCATCATTAAAATAGCATGTATTTCACCTCAAAGCAAGAGAAAATGTCAGAAAAATGTAGCTAGAGATGTTGTCTGGCCTCTTGTCTTAAAATTTTAAAGAAAGAATCACATAGAGGGCATGACACCAATTGCTAGGCATGAAACCTGCCTTAATTTGAAACTTGAAGACTAACAGGTCAGCAGTGATAATGATGGAGCATACTGCTTTAAGGCACTTAACTTTATGATGGTGAGTTGAAATAGACTTTGAGCTTTAAACACTTGAAATCAGATGACAAAATATCTATTGTGGCTCACCTCTTCCAGAACTGAATCATTTAACTACAGTAAAGACTTTGCTGCATTGAGATAAACAAATTTAAGTGATTAAGCTTTTCATATGGTGTGAACAATTCAGAAAACCAGGTACATAATGTGGCTAGTCCATGTAATGCAGTTGGCCATGCTATATGTAAATGACCATATGAGGCAAAACAAGATGACACAGCAATCCAAAATATTTAAATGCCACATAAGGGAGCTGCATCTGCAGCATATTTAAACTAGGCCATATGCCCATGTTCAGATGGTGTTAGTCATGGAATTATATTAAGGATTGCCACAGCTATAGTAAATGTCTGTATGAGATTCTCATCACAGCTGCTATGCCCGATGGTCAGCAACATTGCCCCCAGAGGTACTATCTCATCCAACTGTGCTTAACATTTCATGGCCTCCACTACACTAACATTATGGACTGGTACCATGATGATAGGGCACCATCCAACAAATCATGGAAATACATGGAATACCTATCCCGGTGTCATAAAATACCCATCCCAGTGTTGTCATGAAGTACCTATCTCAGTGTTGTCATGGAGTATCTATCCCAGTCTTATCATGGAATACCCATCCCAGTGTTGTCATGGAGTACCTACCCCAGTGTTGTCATGGAGTACCTATCCCAGTGTTGTAATGGAGTACCCATCCCAGTGCTGTCATGGAATACCCATCCAAGTGTTGTCATGGAGTATCTATCCCATTGTCATGGCGTACCCATCCCAGTGTTGTCATAGAGTACACATCTCAGTGTCATGGTGACCCATTCCAGTGTCACGGAGTACACATCCCAGTGTCATGGAGTACCTATCCTAGTGTTGTCATGGAATACCTATCCCAGTTTCATGGAGAACCCATCCTAGTGTTGTCATGGAGTACTCATCCCAGTTTTGTCATGGACTACACATCCCAGTGTCATGGAGTATCCATCCCAATGTTGTCATGGAGTATCTATCCCAGTGTCATAGAGTACCCATCCCAGTGTTGTCATGGAGTACACATCTCAGTGTCATGGAGTACCTATCCCAGTGAATGGCAAGGTATGTGTGGCTTTATATGTATTGGCTAAAGTGGCCTTTCAGCAACCTACTGGGGACACAGTGGGGGTATCTCAGGTCTCTGTCTTCAGAATACTCCATCAATTTCTCAATGCTATGCTTCAGCATGTGGGGTAGCTTATCTGGTTCCCATGTAACCCAGGTGAGAGACCCAATACCATGCAAGATTTCTATGATATACAACTCATTTCCCCAAGGTGCTACAGTCCACAGACAGTACGCACATTGAAATAACACCCCCCCTCCGTAAACTGGGAAAGGTATGTGAACATCAGAGGGTATCATTTCACTGACAACCAGGTAGTCTATAATATACAGGGTATCATCTACAATGTGTGTGCAGGCCATTCAGGTAGTTTTCATGACTCCCATATATGGCACACATATGGCCTGTATCAACAGTCTGTGAGTGGGAACTTCTCAGAAGATCTTCTTGCTGGTGATGCCAGACATGCCCTGGAACCCTGGCTCATGACACTCATAAGAAATCTACAAAATCATACAAACCAGGGTTACAACATGAGCTATTGCAAACCATAAACATCACTGAGAATATGTTTAGGCTGCTAAAGGTATACTTTTACTGTCTGGATTCATCCAATGGTGCCCTGTAGTATGACCCTGCTATGTGTGCCAAATGCTCATCATGTGTGCAATGCTACACAACATTATACTTGGTTATAGTAAGGGTGGACTCTTGAATGGTCAGCAGTTTCCAACACAATAGGCAGTGGAAGCTGAATCAGAAAAAGAGCCAGTAACAGGGACGATTATGCCAGATGGACATGGGTACAGTATGCCATGGCACTACCAAAGAGGCAATGGACTACACAAAGCTTCACAACATAGTATACAAGAGTTGAGCAATTATACTACAGCAAAAATGGCACATGGAAAAGACCAGACCATGGTTACCTATGCACAGGCTAGCAAATCATGCATCAGACATAAGCAACCCAAGTAACAATGTACAAAGGGCAGGGCACAGTTACCTTCATTTTCACAGGTGCAAAAGGGAATACAGGACCACATGTCCTACACAGGAAAGCATGTGAATGTGAGTGTTGAGGTGTACGAAAAGAAAAAAGTGTTTTTATGGGGAATTTCAGAACCACTGTGGGAGGGTTTAATGTTGAGAAGGCTTGAGGTCAGTGGATGTCTGTGTTGTGCTGGGGACTATGGTGGATTGACTGTGTGTCTGCAGGGACACAGCCTCAGCACATGTTGCAGTCTGGGTCATGAATCATCTTCCCACGCATGCCCACCCTTGAGAGCTGGCTTTGGCAGGAGTTACATTGGCTATACCACAACCCTGGCTGGATGATGGAGTGCTATGTGACCTCGCCCAAAGTCTGACATAAGATGTTCCAAGATGGCATCAGCCACAGCCATGGGAATATCCTGTCCTGGGATTAGACACCTCCACAATAGATGTCGCTGTGGAAGTGTTAGAAGTGCGGGAGTAGAATCTCACACATCCACAGGTATGTTAGCTAATATCTGTAGATGTAGCAGATGACCATCTGTGAGGAGAGCCCCTCACTCTTAGCAAGTGAGCCAGAGGAAATATTGTATGGTCCACTGTGTGATTCAGTCTATCAAAGGAATCACACATATAAGACATGTACTCACATAGGTCAGCCTGCATACCATGGACCATCCTCACTACCTTTGCCACGGCTGTGGGGGTACTAGCCTGTGCCTCCACAATGGCCTTGAACATACATTTGGTTGCAATTACTGTCACACCAACCTTGGGGGGAGGGCAGTAACCATGTCTCTAGTGAGCAGCATTACCAAACATCCCTTGTGGACCTCCCTGCCCATGAGAGCCTGGGGCCGATTCAGACATCTGTCTATCAGTGGCCAGCATACTTTTCTGATCAGTAATAGCCCCAAAAACCTGTCTTCTTTCTCTGTCTGATGTTTGTATAGCCTGGGTATACTCATGCATAGAGACTATACCCATAGTCTGTGTAGACGATGCCATGGATAAACTCCGTCTCAAACACACTGTCTGCACCCCCTGATTGTGCCAGCTCCTTCCTACCATCATTATCTGAGGCTACAAAGTCTTCAGCATCATGAGAGTTCAGTTCCAGAGCGTCGGTACCCAATAAAGAACCACTTGTGAATACACAAAGCAAAAAATATCCAGTTTAAGTGTGACCAGAACCAAAACTACAACTGATATATTTACAACTATAAACATGATAAAAACAATACCCCTGGCGATACCTTGTGCTGATGGTTGTGCCTACTGGATCACTGATTTATCTGTATGCTGTAAATCAGATAGAGTTAATGAAGTTTATAGTGACTAAGAATTAGAAAGGACTTGAAGCAATTAATACATTGAAATAGGACTACATAGCTGGGGCATCTCCACTAGAAACTCTCTAAAGGTCTGTACAGCTCTGCTCCAACATCCAACACCACACTGTGAGATCTGTAGAGGTGATACTGCCTTTAAGGGAGGCCAGGAACTCCTTTGTCTCCATAAAAGGTGGTTCAGTCTCACCTTGTCACCTGTTTCCCTGCATTCTTGTTCACGGTTTTTGCTCTGTGATTAGTACCACAAATCATATCTATGGCTCTTTGGTAGACCATTTTATTGTCACCAGCCTGACCACCCACTGCATTCGCATTACTGACAAGTGCAGTCACTGTAGGATTGGTTGGCTACATGGAAAGCAAACAGCCATAAGCATTTGGGGACAGAGGGTCTATAATCTGTTTCATTGTCAGAATATGGGAATTTGGGATTACAGGTGGATGTAAATTACACAAGAGATGCAGCAGTTTTTTTTTTTTTTTTTTTTTTTTTTTATTAGTCATTGCTCAGTTGGTATTGAAAGCAGTGGAACTGACAACATTGTTCCCTCATGGACCTTCCATATCCTTAGATAACTACTATCCTTCTAGGCCATATAGTATGCTGTATTTGTGCCTGATAGTAAGATACCTGTATCCACAATCTTTAAGTAAATGTCAGGCATGTGGACTTACCACATATTCCCCACAAAGCAATCACAAAAGTGCAAGTGACCAAGTGAACATGAACATTACAAAAGTCCTCTAACAAATATTGTAACTAATGACATATGAGCAAGGCGTACTGTAAGAATTGATAATACTGTACTGTTCAGTAATTAGCTGGAAACACTGTGATGAGACTGAAAACTAAAGTCTTTATCTGTTAATTACCCAGACTCATGCTGAACAGGTCTCAGTCTCTCCTTTATGGACAATGTCTTGTGTACTTTTCAGAATGAATTCTCCAAACACTGTAGTTCATTTAATAAGGCTTTATTAGACGAAACAGTGCTGATGTTCAAAGTTACTGCACATCATATTCTGATTGTCCTGAACAATGTCTTTATTTGACCTGTCTTCTGTATTCAGGCTCAAGTGTCTGTAATCTTTTCTGAAGTAACAGGTCGAACAAACTCACTAACCATAACTGAACTACTATCCTGAAGACAACATATTATATGGTTTCAGTCCAGTAATTTTCCTTATTTACTTTTTCTAACCTTGGTCTCAGGCTTTGTCTTATATGTGCTTCTTTAACATTCCATTAAGGAACATTCTGTAGCTGTCAAGATTGTATCATTCCCTTGAGAAAAGAACATTCTGTATCTCTGTATGTTTTTACACACCTTATACTTATCTTTCCTTTCTAATCAACTGTCTCTCATGCTTGACCAGCAAGGTTATTTTTTTTCTGCTTAACTGTCTTTTATGCATAAAGGAAACACAATGTATTTTACCCTTTAGCCTATCTAATGTCTAATGACTACTTTAAAATGGAAGTCCATAATCTAACACATACAAAACTAAAATAATACAGAACAGTGCTCTGAGTATGAGCACAGGGGTATGTCTCCCATCCAGCTTAACAATTATGCAGGCTAACAAATTTAGTACACATGCAATCTACCCCTCAAACACTTTGGACAACACATTTAAATGTACTGACAGTTTAGCATCTTTTATTCACAGCATGTCAAACAGTAGTCAAAAATCAATTGTTGTACAAATGATTGGAGATGTAAGAAGTAGCACTTACCTTGTACAAGCAGATATCTCAGTAAGAAGAAAGTTTCCTCCTAAATCACCCTTTTAGATAGACAGTTAATTTGTTAGTTAGTGAGTTAGTGAGTTAGTTAGTTAGTTAGTTAGTTAGTTAGTTAGTTAGTTAGTTAGTTAGTTAGTTAGTTAGTTAGTTGGTTGGTTGGTTGGTTGGTTGGTTGGTTGGTTGGTTGGTTGGTTGGTTGGTTGGTTAGTTAGTTAGTTAGTTAGTTAGTTAGTTAGTTAGTTAGTTAGTTAGTTAGTTAGTTAGTTAGTTAGTTAGTTAGTTAGTTATCCTTTGTTGACCAATCCAACTAGAAGAGTGGCCTCTATTTAGAGGAGACCCAAGATGGTCTTTATAATCTTCTTCTTCTTCTTTTCCTTTCGGCTTTTCCCATTAGGGGTCACCACAGCAGAACAATGGTCTGCAGAATGATTAGCAGTGGAGTTTTATGGTATCAAGTTGCCAGCCTAGCGCCCAACCTTCCACAGAAGGCACACACATGCACACACTCACACCTAGGGCTAATTCAGAGTGTCCAATCCAACTTCAGCATGTTTTTGGGATGTGGGAGGAAACTGGAGCACCCAGAGGAAACTAACGTGACCACAGGGAGGACCTGCAGACTCTACATGGAAGGCACCCCAGACAAGAATTAAACTGAAGAACCTCTTGCTGTGAAGCAGAAATAATAACTGCTACACCACTGTGGCCACCCATAAATGCTATCAAGCAACAATCCTGTCAAATCTGTTACAACAGCTTACCTGAGACTCTGTCCAGTTAGTTTTAAACAGGATTTTGAGAATACTGCAGAACAACATTCTTCATAGATGCTACATCTAAACCCTAGATCATGCCCATGGTGCAACAGCCTGAACCTTCGAGCACAGTGGCAGCGTGTATAACAGAGTCATCTTCAAATTCATTGCACTGTAGCAGGTCACATCTTCTTCAAGTGCAGTTCATGTTCACTAGGGCGACCTCACCTACAAGCTAAACTTCAGAAAACTTAAAATTCCACCCCTGCCTTCTCTATCCACCAGCTGCCACCTGCATTTATGTGACATCTTAGTAGCAATACAGTACATTATTAACATATTCTATACAGCAAATTCAGTGTCAGAAAATCATCTTACTACTAATGCGTTTAGAGTTCAAGTCATGTACAAAACTGTGCATGGACAGCAATGTGAATAATGCACAAAGTACTTTCAGTAAATGTGAACAGTATTATTAACACTGAAAGAAGGCTAGGGATACGCGAATGGTGTGCTAAATGTGATGTGGATGTTATTCTGTTATAGGGTGTAAAATTCCAGACAAATGAAAAAAGACTTCAAACACAAAAGTTGTGAGACAGAAATGTAATATGTAATTAAGGAAGTGAACATTGTTCTGGAGTGGCTGTGTTGTGTAAAAAACTAGATGTTGGGAAGGCCAACTGTTGTGGATGTGAGATGAAGAAAACATGTTCAGTGTTCATAAAATACAATCTCAAAAAGGAGAAAGGCCTTCAAAGAGCTCACCACCCTTAAAAATTGGATCAAATACTCTATCCCAAACCAAACATCCATACAAGTCTTAAAGATGAATATCTCTGCATATCTAATACCATAGGACAATAAATTCTACCATATTCCAGGTCTATTAAGAAAACACCTAAATTGTTTTATATTTGCCAGTGTATTATTTTCAACAAACAAGTTACGATTTCTTGTTTCATATTTATGCATCAAAGCAGCGATCTTCACACAGGCTCCATAAGCTTCATCATACATACATTTATAAATAATAATCAAATCTCCTCTTACAAGTCTATATGAAACAGAAAACAAAAACGGTTTCTACAATCTTTTCTTGTAACTCTATACATAAAACTTTTAATGTGTTTACTATAGTATCTTTGAACTCATCCCAATCTCACACCTTATGAGATAGAAAAACAACAAACTGATGTTTCATATTCTATCAAAGGCCTCACAACAGCCTTACACAAAGGAATAAGCACTGTATATTCACAACATTATATTATAAGTAAATATTTTTAATTTCACCATAAAATGTTTTAATAATATATTGTATATACTGTTCAAAAGACAATGGCCCATCAATTCTCATACCCAGATGTCATATTACATGTACCTTTAGTAATATTAAATTATCCATAGCATACTGATATGCTTTATTATTAAATCCAAAATTAATAATTTTTGTTTTTCCAACATTAAATTTCATACAGCTTGATTTTGACCACAGCAACAAACAATCCAAACAAGACCCCACAGCCTATGGTCATCCACTGATAATACACTAGCACCTACCTTAGTATCATACCAGTTCTTACGCCACTATATTTTACTCAGTTGTAGAAAAACAGACATAAAAAATATCACATCTAAAACTGACCCCTGAGGAATACCAGTATTTATTATTTTAGTGTTGAAAAAAATTATCTCTATTTTTCTTACATTGTCTATCTTGAAGCCATTTGCTCACCCACCTAATTAAATAATCATTAGTATTTTTATTTACCACAGACTTCAAAATCTCCTTATGTTTTACTGTATCAAAAGTTCTAGCCACATCCACAGGAAATGCACCATCTAGAGCCTCCCAAACTGAATAATAAAACCCCAGAATGTTTGTAACATATGATCTGCCTGACATAAAACCATGTTGAGTTACATATGCAGTAAATTTCAAGGCATCTAACATCAGGCCTTTCCCAATAAGCACTTTCCCAATAAACTAATTATACTAATTGGTCTGCTTTTGATACATGACCAACCTTAAATAGTGGAACATATAAGCGTCTTTCAAAATACTTGGAACATAATCAGTATGTAAAGATTCCTGAAAACGTTTAAGTAGGTATGTAGCTAAATTTGGAATAATGTTTAGCAGGGGAAAAAAAGCATTCAAACCTTCTGGACCTGCAGCAAAATGTAGATTTATCAAACATATTACTAGTAATCACAGGAAAATTAAAAGTATCATTCACATAAATTTCAATTACACCACTATTTCCACTGTTTAAATATTGTGTAAATTCCACCAAAAACACTTGTTTCCTCTTTTACATCTGTAATAGGATATGCATCCACTATTAGATTAAATTTAGCATGATATTCTTTCCCATCCTGTCTGAAGTACTGAAAAAAAGCTTGTTACTATCAATTCTACACATTGATAATTTTTTTCCATAATTACTTTTAGCAACATTCCTATGAGTATTGTAGCACAGTGTGCAAAAAGTATGTATATGAGTACAAAGAAGAAAAATAAGTGAGGATGGAAAGTAAAAACATTTCCAGAATGAGTTAAGGAAGAATTTGAAAAAGAAATTATTAGCGAATTGGATTAAATACTTAGGAAAGTAAATGTCTGTTAGAAAAATATGTATTAACATATGTGTGCAATGCTTATTTTAATAAGGGAAGATTTAACACATTTTTTATTCTATATGCAGCATTAGTTTTATTTGAGACTGCAAATGTGCTTTTCTGAAATTATGCTTTCTGACACTGCAAGATGCACTCTGACCTAGTTTGATAGCACAGCAAAATACATGTTTATGCCTTGGAAATGTATTGGAAACCAGGTGATTTTCTGCTAGGTCAGGAAATTAAAAGGAGAATAATAATAACTTCTGTAGATCCATTCATTATAGACAATAAGCTCTGTTCGAGTTGATGAAAAAGTGCACAAGCTGCAAGATAGTTAGATATAAAGAACAATAAACTGCTTCAGAAATCTGTACTTGTATTGTGCTTAAATTAATCATAGTACCTAGACTTGTAACATCACATAGTAAGAAAGTTATAATTGATCAGTGGTCATCAAGGCCATCCTGTTTACTGAAAAATCTTTCTCAAAACTTTGAAGAGTCAGCTAGAAGTATGGGAAATATCTATAAAATAACAGAATTGTGAATTGGTTATCTGCTACGTCAGTCGTAGTGGGCAATGTCTTGAAAGAAAGGTATAATAACTGTGACACTTCCTGATTTAGCCAGACAAACTCTGTAACTGCATTTTTGTCTCCTTGCGCAAGAATAAAGTTACCTGAACTGAACCTTATGCTTTTGGTCTTTTTAAAGTATTTTTCTCTAACATTTTTTGGTCCTTCGGGAGCCGGTAACCCTCATTTAGCCTGGGATCAGATGGGCCAGGTGGCATGAAACTGCGCAGGGAAGATACCACACCGGATTTTCTTCATTGAAAGACCTCCGACTGAATTGTCATGCTAAAGAGGCCAGCCACTTTTCTGATCTACGACTGAAGGTGGGTTCCATTTGAACAGTGAGTGACCAATCGCTGAGGCTCAGGTAAGGTGAATCTACTTTTTTCTGTTTTAGATCAGGGACTTGATTGTATTTGTTCTGTAATAATTTTTAAAATTCAGGGACAGAAATATTGCTATCTTGTCATAGATCAGGGAAACAGAATAAGTAAGCAGGTAGTCTGAAGAGACTGTAAACACTTGGTGGTACCACATTAAAAACAAAAGGGTTACATAACATTTAAAAAAGGTTAGAACAAAATGGGTAATACGTGCACAAAAACAAAAAGACCCCAAAGCCCACCGTTAACCAAAGACGCAAAATATATGCAATCACAGCGCGCCAACAACATTAAATATTATACTAAATGGGTTAATAAATATGAATTTGATGGGAAACTAGAAAGATCCTCGCTTATCAAACTTATTAGACAGTTAAAAAACGATTCTAAAGGTCGGATTAAAAAACAGCGTAAACTAGGAGTTCCTCAGGCACACAGGTGGATTGAGGAAGCAAACCGAAGAGAACAAAAGAATAAAAATTCAAAAGCAATGTTTCTAGACAGAGAGGATAATATCTTGGTTATAGCATCAGCCCCTCCGCCCCCTTCAGTTCCGGTTCCCTTACCAGCTCCCTTACCGGAATATGAAGCAAAAGAACAAACTGACCCACCTCCGCGATATCTAGTTGTTCCTATAAAACCACTACCGTTTGTTAGAGAGCCTATCGAGACTAGGTCTCGAACACGTAATTTAAAAGGGGATATTAAATTATATCAAATGAATGGAAATTCACGGGCTATGAGTGAGGAAGAAATATGCCCACTCATAGAAGTACCAAATCCTCAGGCAGGACAAGAAGGGCAGAACCCAACTCTCTTAGTATACAGACCATGGACACTGGAAGACGTCCGGAAAGCCACAGAGGGAATCCCCCATCCAAAAGTTAATTTTAGAAAGTTCTTAGAAGGGCATGAGGTTAAGTTATCACTTAAATGGAGAAGAAGTAGAAAAAGTATTCAGACAAATAGTAGGTCCAGATTGGCACATGATCAGTGGCAACTGGAATCCCCATGACGCTGCACTTCCCTCCCACATAGCAGCACAGAACTAGACAACAGAGTGAAAGGTCTGACAGACCGAATTTCTGAGAAATGGAAGCCTAGGGCAGACTGGACTTGCATTAATCAATGCATCCAACAAGAAAGTGAAACTGTTGATAGATATTTTTCCAGATTATTGGAATGCTTTAACAATCATTGTGGAATGCAAGTGCCTGAAGATCAGACACAAGATTCCCCATATGAACAGCAGTTAAAGAATGCATTTTTGAAAGGCAGTATTGCACCCATAAGTAGTTTTATTACTAAATACATGGTAGACCATTGTACAAGCAGATTACAATCACTGCTTAAATATGCTAGACATGCCGAGAGCCATTTTAATAACAAAAAGAAAAAGAAAGCCCAAGTATTTGCTGTGGAAGATGGAGAAGTTTATTTAGTACAGCCCGGACAAAAGGGCAAAAAGAATGCCCAGGGAAATAAACAATCTGATCAGCAATCAGAGGACTTTGAAGGGAGAAAGAAAAGAGGTGAGTGCTTCAAATGCGGGAAAAAGGGACACATGGCAAGGGATTGCAGGAAAAATAAGAAGGCAGCAGTGGAAGACAAAAACGATGAGGGTGAGGACTGACTATATGAAAGTCAGGAATCACTAGATAGGAATAATAGAGAAGGGACAAATGAAAATGTGATAGAAGGAACAGAAAATGTGATAATAGAGGAAGTACAGGAAGCTACCGATAGTCAAGAAAATGAAATATTAGACCTAGCCTTACTGAGCTTAGAGCTCTATTTGGCTGACACAAAACCAGAAGTAACACTCCTGGTAGAAGGGAGGGAAGTCAAATTCTTGTGTGATTCAGGGGCATCACGGACCCTGGTACACCCCTCCAAACTACCAGAAAATTCAGAATCACATGACTTTATACTTGTAAAAGCAGATAATGGACAGCTGTATCGGGAGCCTCTCTCCCATAACATTACAATAACAGATCCTGTTCCAGGATTAACCCAGAAAAGCAAAATTGTTGTTTCTGCAAAATTCCCAGTGAACCTTTTGGGCAGAGATCTTATGCAACTATTAGGCATAGCAGTAGTTCCAACCATGCAGGGTATGGAAGCACAGCGACAGACCAATACTTTTGCAGTGCAAACGGAAGGTGAGACATTTTACTGGTACAGCCAGGACTTAGTTACAACTGGCCCTGGAGCAGTCTATCAGTAAGTTCCCCTCCCTTTGCATTGACATACAACACCTGTTGCACTGTACTCTGTATTATTGTAATACACCAGGACCTGACAAAGAATACGAACAAAAACTGTTTAAAAATCATGCAAACAGATTAGTACTGTGTAATTTCTACTGGGACACGAAAGGGAACAGTGTAATTAGCTGTTCATTACCCCAGGAGTTCTTTTCACTTTACAAATCGAATCTATAACCGCATGTTAGTTTAACTAAAGAAGATTTAAAATGGATAGACCTAGGAGAAAAGGTCACAAAATGGGAAAAACAGACAGAATCAGAACTATCAGAACAGGGAATACAAAGACAGAAACTGAACTGGATAACACAAACACATCCAGCTGTACACTTGCAGTCCAGCAAAGACAGCTGAGAAACCCTCTTAGAACAGGAAGAAAAAGCTTTGTTAGACATACCAGAAACTCTCTGGTCAACAGGAAAATCAGACGTAGGACTTATTCGCACAGCAGGATCAGTTACTATCATGCCAAAATCAGCATTTAGACCACAAAAGAGACAGTACCCCTTGAGAAAAAATGCAGAGGCAGGTATTAAACCTATCATAGCAGCTTTGCTTAAGAGAAGAATACTGGTGGAATCCCCCAATTCACCATGTAACGCACCCTTATTCCCAGTTAGAAAAGCAAACGGAGAATGGCGTATGGTCCAAGATTCACAAGCTATAAATGACGCAGTAATACCAAGAGCACCTACGGTGCCAGATCCACATACCTTGTTGAATGATTTAAAACCTCAACAGAAGTATTTTTCTGTAGTAGATATCAGCAATGCATTCTTTTCGATACCGATACACCCTGACAGCCAGTATTGGTTTGCATTTACATTTCAGGGGAAACGGTATACATATACGTGACTACCACAGGGTTATAGTAAAAGCCCACCAATATTCTCACAAGAAATGGCAAGTAATCTAGCGGGATTTATCCCACCGAAAGGTAGTCAAATTTTACTTTATGTTGATGACATCCTGCTGGCTGCCCCTACCCAGCAAGATTGTAAGGAAGATACTATAGCATTATTAAAATTCTTAGCAGTAGAAGGACACAAAGTAAGCAAAAATAAATTGCAGCTTTGGAGAAAACAAGTGAAATACCTTGGATATGTAATATCCAAAGATGGCAGAACACTAGATGAGGACAGAAAAGTAGCGATTTTTCAAGCACCAAAACCCACAACCAAGAAGGAAATGATGTCCTTCCTGGGTACGACTAATTTCTGTCGGAGCTGGATTCCAAACAATGCTTTGGAATCTGCACCTTTAACCGACCTGATTTTTAAGAAGCCTATGGCAGCACAAGATTTAATACAATGGACACCAGAAGCAGAATTAACTTTCTGCAAGCTAAAACAATTAATAGCATCATCATTAGTTTTAGGATTACCAAATTATCACAAACGTTTTTTCCAAACTGTAGATTGCAAGCAAGGTTATATGACATCAGTATTGACTCAACAGCATGGGGACAAGCAATGCCCCATTGCTTATTATTCATCACAGCAGGACCCAGTGGTGAGGTCTCTACCCCACTGTGTACAAGCAGTAGTTGCAGCTGCAATGGCAGTGCAGGCTTCGGCCTCAGTAGTGTTATTCCACCCTCTCACATTGAGAGTGCCTCATGCAGTTGCAATCATTTTACTGCAAGAAAAAATAGCATATCTTTCCCCTGCTAGGCATCTTTCTTGTATGACTATATTGCTGAGCCAACCTCACATGACAATTGAACGATGTACTACTTTGAATCTGTCTACCTTGCTCCCAACTCCTGTGGATGGCACACCCCATAACTGCCTGCAGGTAATTGAGCAAAAGACATTGCCTAGAAAAGACCTCACGGATGTTCCCTTGGATAACGCCGAGGTGACATGTTACGTGGATGGCTCATGCAAAAGGAGTCCTACAGGACAGAACCTAACAGGTTATGCAGTAGTTTCTGACACTGAGATTGTAGAAGCGAAATCTCTACCACATAACTTATCTGCACAAGTAGCAGAGTTGATTGCCTTGACACGGGCATGTACCTTAGCAAAGGGTAAAAGCATAAACATTTTTACAGACAGCCAGTATGCTTTTTCTACTGTACATGTATTTGCACAACAGTGGAAGAATTGAGGAATGGTGACATCTACTGGCAAACTGATTAACCATGCACAGTTTATTTTAGATTTGTTAGATTCTATTCAGTTGCCTCAGAAAGTAGCTATTTGTAAATGCATAGCTCATACAAAACAACAAGATAGGATTTCAAAAGGCAATGCGAGAGCTGACACAGCTGCAAAGCAAGCAGCCTCAGAAGCATTTCTTTTGAACGAGGAATTACAACCTTCTGAGATTTTAGACTTAGAAATGTTGAAAACAATGCAGACACTTACTACACAGGCTGAAAAACAAAAATGGAAAAGACGAGGAGCAATTCTCAAGGAAGGGCTGTACATCTCCAAAGAGGGAAAACCAATATTACCGTCTAATTTATTTAGATACGCAGCTTTGTTGAGCCATGGGTAGAGCCATGTCTCAACAGGGGGGATGGTACAGTTAGTGAATCAGGTGTTCGCTACGTATGGGTTTTCAAACTACACTAAAAAATTTGCCTGTCATGTCACACTTGTAATAAACATCATGTACAAGGGGCATTAAAGCCCAAGCAAGGGAGTTTCCCTACACCACTGTATCCATTTCATATCATTCTGTATGGATTTCATAGAATTGAACAAATGTGAAAACAAAAAGTACTGCCTTGTCATTGTGGATATGTTCTCCAAATGGGTGGAGGCCTTTCCGACTAGTAAACCAGATGCAGCCACTGTTGCAAAGACCCTAGTTAAAGAGATTATTCCTAGATTTGGCATACCAGAAAGAATCTACAGTGACAATGGTACACATTTCGTTAACCAAACTATGCAACAGCTAAGTCAGTATTTTGGGATTTCTTTGAAACATCACTGTGCATATCACCCTCAATCTGCAGGGTTGGTAGAAAGGCACAATGGAGTTTTAAAGAATAAACTTAGGAAACTTATAACAGAAACACAGAAGAATTGGATGTACTGTTTGCCCCTGGCACTGTTGAGCATGAGAACTGTTCTGAATGCAAAATGACTGACACCTTTCGAAAAGATTTTCGGAAGAGCTTATTATATACCTCAGTGGAAACCTCTCATGCCTGCAGACCAGGAAGCAGATTGGACACTTGCAGACTACATGAGGAATATGCTGAATAACAAACATCTTTTACAGTTTAATTCTGTTTCAGATAAAGACCAAACTAACACCTCCGAAGTAGCAGTAGCCCCAGGCACTTGGGTCTGGGTGAAGACAATCAAAAAGAAGAACTGGACGACTCCAAAGTGGGAAGGTCCGTATCAAGTACTGCTGAACATGCCCACAGCAGTCAAGATTGCGGAACAATCATCTTGGATTCATTTGACACACTGTAAACTAGTCAAAAACTTTGAACATGATAAAACTCTTGTTAACACACAGCAGCAATAAAAATGACGACAAGACCTAGAGACAATAGGAATACTGAATGATTTCAGCAGTATATTCAGCAGTGTTGCATAATCATCTTAATAACTGCATTAGTGACAATGTTCTTTTTGCTGTGGCTTTTGCTGTGGCCTTTCTTTTCTTCAGCCACACCAGTTAGACTGAATAAATGTGATTCAATGTTCATAGACTGGCATCTGAACTTTAACACTTACCAAGCAATTAAATATGTGTATGCTGAGACTTTTAATATTTAAAATTGTTGGATTTGCACAGCTATACCAACAGCATACGGGGGATTATTGATGACTGCTGTCTCCTTAGGGGTCAATAAGACCTGGGAAAACTTGATTTTTGAGACTACACCTGTGAAATCTAGAGAAAAAATTGCATTATTTCTGCCTGTTACACAAACAGGAATCGTGTGCTTTTTCAAGAATGACACCATTCAAGTAGGTTGGAGTAGATGTAATGTTACTATCTCTTATAAATGTTATATTAAACCTAAAAATGCTAAAAATACAGAAACAATTTTTGATGCAGATTATGACTCATACTTTCGGTCCTTACATAAAACTGTCAGTGATATACAACATAATCCTATTCTTTTAAAGCAACTGACTATTATAGATAAGAAAATGTTTCATGCAGGGAATGTGTATATCAATACTAAGGTAGAAAACTGTTATTTCATATGTGGGAAAAAGGCATACAAATGGTTGCCTGAGAATTGGTCCGGCAGTTGTTTTTTGGGTTACCTGGTCCCGGCCATATGACACACTGCAGCTTTGCCTCATGGGAGAATTCAAAACATCAGAGATGTCGCGAAGAAACCTGAGAATCCAGTGGGACAGATCGTAGCAGGCTGGAGGAACCATAACTCTGTGAAAGACAAAAGTAAACTAGCACACATGGACTTGAGAGACACTATCATATCCTGGGCTGGCATAGCCCCTGCATATGGTGCAGTTAAATCAATTTGGGAACTGAGAAAGCTATCCAAACTTCTTGAGGTCATGAGCAATGCAACATTTTCTGCTCTTGAATTAATGACTGATGAACTGAATACAATGAGAACGGTGGTGCTTCAAAACCGCATGGCTCTTGACTTCACCCTAGCGGCGAGAAGTGGTACGTGCGCTTTAATCAAAGACGAGTGTTGTTCGTTCATTCCCGACAATAAGCATGAAATTAATGACCATTTGGAAGTGATCCAACAAGTGTCAGACATGACCAGGCCAGGCCCAAACCCACTGATGGACTTTTTTCCAGAATTTGTTTGGGCGGTGGGGTTCCATCCTAATGAACATCCTAATTGCCATTTGTGTGGGATTACTATTGTTAGGAACATGCATTTGCTGTGGAATTCCCTGCATGAAAAAATTAATCAAAGATTTTATAGACATGTCAGTTTCTGAGACTTTGTATCAAAGTACTGAAATTGAAGAACTGTTGAAAAAGGAAACACTTTCATACGTTTAAACTGAATGACTCTCTTAGCTGCAAATCCTCAAAGGAAGAGGTTAGGAGAAGAAAATAAACTGTTTATGCTTCTGAAATAGAATAAAAAGTATTAACAGGGGTGAAATATTAGAAAAATATGTATTAACATATGTGTGCAATGCTTATTTTAATAAGGGAAGATTTAACACATTTTTATTCTATATGCAGCATTAGTTTTATTTGAGACTGAAAATGTGCTTTTCTGAAATTATGCTTTCTGACACTGCAAGATGCACTCTGACCTAGTTTGCTAGCACAGCAAAATACATGTTTATGCCTTGGAAATGTACTGGAAACCAGATGATTTTCTGCTAGGTCAGGAAATTAAAAGGAGAATAATAATAACTTCTGTAGATCCATTCATTATAGACAATAAGCTCTGTTCAAGTTGATGAAAAAGTGCACAAGCTGCAAGATAGTTAGATATAAAGAACAATAAACTGCTTCAGAAATCTGTATTTGCATTGTGCTTAAATTAGCCACAGTACCTAGACTTGTAACATCACATAGTAAGAAAGTTATAATTGACCAGTGGTCATCAAGGCCATCCTGTTTACTGAAAAAATCTTTCTCAAAACTTTGAAGAGTCATCTAGAAGTATGGGAAATATCTATAAAATTACAGAATTGTGAACTGGTGATCTGCTACGTCAGTCGTAGTGGGCAATGTCTTGAAAGAAAGGTATAATAACTGTGACACTTCCTGATTTAGCCAGACAAACTCTGTAACTGCAGTTTTTGTCTCCTTGTGCAAGAATAAAGTTACCTGAACTGAACCTTATGCTTTTGGTCTTTTTAAAGTATTTTTCTCTAACAATGTCAATTCAGTGTCAGGCCCAGATGATATATGTTATGGAATGTACAAGAAATTATTACATTGGCAAAGAGAGAGTATTTTGTAAATGTACTGAATGAATGGTTGAAGGAAGGGTTAATTTATGAAGAGTTATTTAGTGAGACATTAAAATTTATATGGAAGAAAGATGAGAACAATAAAATAAAAAACACACTGGAGACCCATCACACTAAATAACAAAGGTTAAATTTTTTATGAGACTAATACAGAGGAGAATGGAAGGAAGAGTGAGGGATATTGTGGAAGAAAGTATTTATGGTATAAAAGGGAAGGGATGTCAAGATTTGCTACTGGTTGTGAGAGAAACTGTGGATGATATAAGCAAAAGTGAGGATTTGAAACTCATGGTTGGTGATATTAGCAAGGCATTTGACACAGTAAGACATGATGCTTTGCAAGATGTTATGGAGAATTAAGGAGAAGGTAACAGAATTAGTGCAGTGTGTATGTCAACATATCAGAATAATAGAGTGAGAGTTTCAGTGAATGGGTGGTTAAGTAAAACAATATAAGTGTGATATAAGACAAGGCTGTTCCTTTAGTGGAATATGGTTTGCACTGGTAATGAATGCAATAATGAGTGAAGTAGCTTATAAAATGAAAAATGCTAGATATGTGATGCAAAAAGAGGTGGTGATTCTAGCAGTTTTGACATACACTGACTACTTGTAGTTGCTAAGAACAAAATATGGATAAGGAAGTGTTGGTTTGTCTGAACTGTTGTTTAAAGGAAATGGGAATGGCACTGAATAAAGACAGATGTAAGGGTTTTGGGGATGTGGTGAATATAGGGAGAGTGCATTTTTCAATGAATGAAGTGTCTTACCTAAGAATATAATTTGGGCAAAATGTAGTTGTGATGCAATAGCTGTTTGATAAAAGAAATGAAAGAAATATGTTGTATCTGGAGGACATATACATCAGCATTCAGGAAAGATTATCTGGTGAATTTGTTATTAATGGGACAACAGCATATATGTAAAATATTTACATGATCCCAGAAAAAATATGAAAATGGAAATTGTACAATTGATGTTTTCTTTCATATGAGATTCAAGATTAAATCCAGTGAAAAGAAATATATATGAGTGAAGATGAATGGGCATTGGGATTACTAAATCCAGATGTTTATCCTGCTTCATTAAATCTGTATAGCATAATGAAGTGGGTAAATGAAGAGAATCAGAATTTAATGGTGAGAATGTTTAAATTTAAGTACAAAAATTCTGGGAGATGATGAAAATAAGAACAAAGAGAAAAAGAATATGTAAATAAAGAAATGAAAAATTATCAAGAAAAAATATTTACAAGGAAAATAAAAATTAAAGGATGCAGTATGTGATGAAACAATATTGTTATGCAAATCCATAGGAAAAATTCTCAGAAGTGATAAAAGCCATTACAGTAAGGAAAACATGTACCAGGATAGTAGAGTGTCAGGGTTTCCTGTGTAGATTGGTAATAAATAACATACCAGTAAAGAGGAATATGCCACATAAAAAGAAATTTAAAAGAGTGTGTTTATTTTGTGGGGAGGAAGAGACAATAGAGCATTTTTTTTTAAATATAAGAATGGTGAATCTCTGGAAAAACTGTGAAGAAACTTGTTTTGTGAATATTAATGATCTAAACAATATAGATGTGAATATGATTATGTATGAATATTAGAATAAGATGAAAGAAAATGTGAGAAAGCTAGATAAGGATTTATTTTATGTAATATGGGTTATTTCATAAGAAAGACTGAAATTTTGTTTGATGGGAAATGGATTTTGGCAGAAATATTGCAAAAAAATAACATTATGATTGTGGAAGAAGGAGTGGGGATCAATTATGAAAGAATAATACTGAGGATGTTATAAGAAAAATGTTAAATATTAAAAAAATAGAAACATGCATGTGTGTGTGTGTGTGTGTGTTTATATATATATATATATATATATATATATATATATATATATATATATATATATATATAGGTGTACTATTGAAATTGCGAACATCACTCGGTCGACAGTCGTATGGTCGAACGCATAAGGTCGGAAACACCCCTTGTGTGTACCAGCATGACCGATGGCAAGCATAAAAAATATAGGTGCAGTATTGTTATGGTTAAAGTCGAAGACATTATAATCAATCGAGGAACGGTTTTAACATGGGTCGAGGTAGGAAAGATGGTTGTAGTAGGGAATAATACTGTACACCTACCTCGACCCATGTTAAAACCGTTTCTCGATTGATTATAATGTCTTCGACATCTGTGTTTCCAACCTTATGTGTTCGACCATACGACAGTCGACCGAGTGATGTTCGCATTTTCAATAGTAAACCATATATATATATATATATATATATATATATATATATGTGTGTGTGTGTGTGTGTGTGTGCGTGCACACATATATATATATATATATATATATATATATATATATATATATATATATATATATATATATATATATACATACATAAAAGTATATGGGTCTATATCAGACTGACAAATGCTGACAACTTCGAAGCTTCAAAGTTCAAACTTTAAAGTTCGAAGTCTAAAAACGTTGACTGTAAAAAAAACACTTAAAACCCAAAACAAAAAAAAAACGCTCTATGCAAGGGGACAAGCCCCTGCACCCCCACACCCCCAGCTATTTAAATATATATATATATATATATATATATATATATATATATATATATATATATATATACATATACCTGTAAATATGTACATTTAGTAAATATGTAAATAATGTTTTTAAAAGGATTTCTACACTTTTCAATAGGTGCCATAGGATTTTTCCATCCAACAGAGCTACCACCAACTCAAGTAGATGGGACCACAGTTTATTATCTCATCCAAAGAATTACACACTCAGGGGTGTCCCTTATGGCGCACTGCAATGTCAGCAATCCATCTACCTGGTGCTGGAATAGAACCCACAGCCTTCTATACCAAAGGCAAGAGTGCTACCAGTTGTATCACTGACACTGCTTTTAACTCTTAGCAGGAATCAAACTTTTTTGCCAGTGTTTCCTTCCTTAGCGCAACAGGGTTCTGTGCTTTTCATTGTGTCCTTATGTCATGATGATTATAGTAATTAGGGCTCATTTCATGATTGTTGCTGAATTACTCAGTTTGTATGATGAGAACACCTTCTAATGGTGAAGATTTCTACTGAGTGCCTTGTGGGCAGCCCTGTACATGTGCACTCTATGGTTTTAGGGGTGAGGGATCTATGGTTTTAGGGATGAGGGAATTTTTATGTCATATTTAACAGTGTGCAGATGGAGGGCGGCCATGGTGGTGCAGCGGTTAGTGTTGCCGCCTCACAGCAAGAGGTTCTCCAGTTTGATCATCGGCTGGGGTGCCTTCTGTGCGGAGTCTGCATGTCCTCCCTGTGGTCGTGTGGGTTTCCTCCGGGTGCTCTGGTTTCCATCCACATCCCAAAGACATGCTGTAGGTGGATTGGACACACTAAATTGGCCCTAAGGCATGAGTGCGTGCGTGTGTGTACCTTCTGTGGAAGGTTGGGTGCCGGGCTGGCAACTCGACACCATAAAACTCCACTGCCACTCATGAGCAGATAGTGATCCTCTGTGGTGACCCCTGACCGGAAAAAGCCGAAAGAAGAAGCAAAGAATAAGCAAACAGTGTAAAGATGGAGTCACTGTAGAGCATGTCTTCTCAACAGTATACACAGAGACAGAGGACTGCCATGTTTTACACTTTAAAGTGCCACTGGAACCATAACAATACTGCACCTATATTTTTTATGCTTGCCATCGGTCATGCAAATGAGGTGTCTATTGACGCCCATCATTGAGCATCAGCTGGTACACATAAGAACTGTTACATACTGCACCTATATTTTTTATGCTCGCCATCGGTCATGCAAATGAGGTGTCTATTAACACCCATCACTGAGCATCAGCTAGTACACATAAGAACTGTTTTGGCACCAGTACTCTGACATTTTTACCAGGGATTCTTCAAAGTGTGATATCATAGCTGCAGAAGGATAGGGTAGTGCTCCTTTTAGAGCACATAGGTGGTGTGCGGAAGAATTCAGTTTTTTGGGGGACCTGCTCTCTAAAGGAATAATGCTAGGGCTCCTGCAGGAGGACTATAATGAGCCTCAGTATAAGGCTGAAGCTTGAAATAGTTTGGGCAAGGCTAGCACCCTTGTAACAGGCATCCCACACATGGGGGAACAGAACAATCACCATTACAGTGACATGAGGTTCCACAATCCTGACCTCCTATACTAATAGAAGGATGAAATTAAACATAAGCTATCACCTCTGTACTGTAAGTATAACTTACCTTAGCTACACAAACACAAATAACCTGCCACTGGGTGCCATCCACACATTTTACTTTATACCTCTCTTATATCCCTAACCCTTGAAGTGATCAATGCAAAGGAGCAGATTGGAGAACCTTAGAGAGCACTGGGGTGGGTATACTTGCTTTGTAATATCTGGCTTTTAATATGTACAGTAGTAGGGACTTAAAAAATGTATAACTTTGATTCACTACTGCCACATCTGTCTGTACTGGTATAGCTCAAAGGCAGCAGTCTGACTGAGAAATGTGTTCATGCATGATTCCTCCTGTATAGGTGAAAAAGTGAGTCATGATGTTATGACTCTGTTCACAGATTGTGAGGATGTCTGTGGGTTCATGCCCACCTGCCCCTAACTGTGTTATCAAGAAATATATTTAATTTTAATTTTTCTGTCATAATAGTACCACTGCAGCATTGCATGGGCCATTTATATAAGACCATCATTAGTGGTTTAGTGAACATTTACAAACATAAAATAGAAGTTTGTTTCCATTGGCTTTCACAAGTGAGTGAAATATGCATGCCTGAAAACCAGATTTACTTTGCATGTGTACATTACTCTCCAACGTCAAATTGCATCTCTGGCCACAGTCACCTGTTGGCCTTCTGAATAACTTTCCCTGTTAATCCTCTTTCTGTCACACTGCATATGATGGTGGATGTTGGTTCAGGTCCCTCCTCCATGTACATAGACAAACAGGCTTCTTCAAGTCATGAGTATTTACTGGTTTGACAATCGGTTACATATTACATTATCGAAGTTTCAGTACTTCGAATACCATATGGTGGACACCATATGATCGAAGTACTAAAACTTCGAAAATGTTAAAAAAAAAAAAGTAACTGCACCCCCCTACTTAAATATACTAACTCCGAGATCGCACTTTAACGGAGTTAAACACCGGAAAGGGAATGTTTCCCTTTCCTACTCTGTAGCACAATCTCTGAGTTGGTATATTTAAGTAGCGGGGGGGGGGTGAGCCGTGCAGGGGGGCTTGCCCCCCTGCCTACACCCTTTACTTTTTCTTTTTTTTTTTTTTTAATAATTTTTTACGAATATTCGAATATTTAATCGTTCGATCATTAAAGGTCGACCTTTAGTGATTCAAACGATTGAATATTCGATGTTTCAATAGGAATCCTTGACAATCATATTATATTTAACTGTATCAGTATCAGCATAGCCAGAACTACAGTTTTTCATTCTACTTGTATTTCTCTTCCCCATCCTCTTTGCTGCTATTCTTTCTCTTACATACATTTATTTTGTTTATAGATTCATAGGTGAGTAGTAGGGTAGCTGATTTTGTGGACTGTTTTAAGCCTAGCCAATTATCCCACCTGAGAATCAAACCTTGTGTCTTTAAGATGAACACCTTAACCATCATGCCAACCCCATGGAATACTGAACATCACATGTCCTGTAG